>NC_025998.2:76260111-76315111 GCF_000442705.2 Elaeis guineensis
TCTTTCGATCATCATAGGACTACTCCTCTTATCTACCGAGGTTGATAGATCCCATCTTGGTGCAATCTGGTTCCTACAATGAATATGCTACAGCCAACATACACCTCAGGATTCTGAATTACTAGGAGACCAAGTTATGGTGTAGTCAAACTATAACACACTCAAGGTGAACTATCGATGTACCTCAGGTCAAAGAACTAGACACACAGCATCAGCATCAAGCTAGTCATCGATGAGAAGATAGACTTCCTTATGACTGCTCGAGGTGGTCATGCTCAGTACTCTTATTCTCAATGAATATCTGTACTCTCGCTCTGATATTCCACACGTAGACTCAAAACACATCTATCCTAAGAAAGCGATCATACACCAACCTTCCGGATCGATCACCATCCTCATGATGATCCTATGGTCATGAGCTATTTATGAGTTAGTTATGTAAATTCATGCCTTAAATTTTCAACTCTTGAAAATATGAATTAACATTTCTACTAACTCAAAGGATGTATCACAGATATAATGTATACAATGTGATAATAGAATAACTCTTTTATTCATTTATAGTCAAAATTATAAATTTGCCCTTACATTTGTACAGGAATGTGTCAGCCAATCTGGCATCTAGGGCACACATCTAACAAGTAAATGGGTCTATAAGAAAAAGTTTAGAGCAGATGGCCAAGTTGAAACCTATAAAACCAGATTGGTGGCTAAAGATTTCAAACAAAAATATAATATTGATTATGATAAAATATTCTCACCTGTTGTCATGTTCAAATCTATTTAGATTATGCTTGCAATAGCAGCATACTATGATTATGAAATCTGATAAATAGATGTGAAGACTACTTTTCTTAATGGTTATCTTAAGGAAGAGGTCTACATGTCTCAATCAGAAGGATTTATCTCAAGTAGGAGAGCAAATTAGGTTTGCAAGCTTAAGAAATCTATTTATGGATTAAAGCCAGCTTCAAGGAGTTGAAATATCTATTTTGATGTTACAGTCTAAGAGTTTGGCTTCATCAAAAATATGGATGAACCTTATGTGTATAAGAAGACTAGTGGGAGTGCCATTGTCTTTTTAATTTTGTATGTAGATGATATACTTTCATTGAAATGATATCCTAATGTTATAATCGGTCAAGACATGACTATCAAGTATTTTTTCATGAAGGACTTGGGTGAAGCATCCTATATATTTAGTATAAAAATCTATAGGGATAGATTAAGAGGGTGTTAGGCTTGTCCTAGTTTAGATATATAGATCTTGTGCTGAAAAAAGTTCATCATGGATGGGAGTAAAAAAGATTACTTACCTATGAGTCAAGATATACATCTCTCTAAAAAGATATCTCTAAGATATTAGAAGAGAGAAATAGAATGAGTTCTATTCCCTATGCTTCAGTAGTAGGGTCGATCATATATGCTATGCTATGTATCAGGCCTGATGTTGTCTATGCCTTAGGCATAGTTAGTAGATTTTAGGCTGATTTAGGTGAGGATCATTGAAAAGTAGTGAAAAATATTCTTAAGTACTTGAGAAGGATAAAAGATATTTTTCTAGTATATGCAGGATCTGATCTAAAACTAGAAGGATATTCTAACTCTAATTTTCAATCAGACTCTAATGATATAGCAAGTCCACTGCAGGGTATATTTTTATTTTATATAGTGGAGTAGTATGTGAGAAAATTTTAAGCAGCAGACTGTAGCTGACTCAACCATTGAGGCAGAGTACATAGCTACAAGTAAAGCCACCAAGGAAGCTATCTGGATGAAGAAGTTTATTACTGAATTAGGTGTCATTCCTGAGATTGAGAACTCAGTACCACTTTACTATGATAATACTGGAGCAGTTGCTCAAACAAAGGAACCAAGGTCTCATCATAAATCTAAGCATATTCTAAGATGCTTCTACCTCATTCATGAAATTATCGAAAGACAAAATATAGTCATTGAATGAATGATACAAAGAACAATATAGCAGATCCTAAGGCTCTACCACAATAGCAGTTCAATCGCCACCTTGATTGTATAGGGATAAAATTTAAAGGTGATTGGCGTTAGTGCAAGTGGGAGATTGAAAGGAATATGTCCTACAAGCCAATTGAATTTTGTATTTTAATGAATTTTTCTTATAATCTTTTAAACTCATGTAACTGACACTTTATGAATAAAAAAAAATATTTATTTTTTATCATATATTATATCTTACATTTGTAATGATTATAATGAACCCCATAAATCAGATCAGTAGTTTAGAGTTATGATGAGATCATACCTATGAGATCTAAAATTCTGATTTAGAATATTTTAATTATAAGAGCATTGTGTAGGAGATCAATATTCCAGATAGACTAGCATATCCTATGTATGCTCGAAGGTGAGAGTGGCTGATCTCATAAGCCACTTATGTGAGACACTAATATAAGGATGTGGATGCTCATTAGAAAATGAGTTCACTGAATTGATTTATCTTAAGAAATATCTTATGGAATCTACTTACCTATTAAAAGATGTTTTCTTATAATGGGAGTTATGCATGTAGTCCTTTGATCTAAGACTATCATAGAATCTTGTATACATGAATCTATATTTTGGTTCATACTCATTCATGACTTAGTTTTATACAAAGTATTCTGGATATGGTGGATTGTATATGGAGGTTGTGAGTAGGTCATCATAGAATCGATCACTCATGATAAGAGAAGTTTGCATCCTACTTGCTCTAATTATATGATCAAGGAGACTTTGATCAAAGCCAAATAAAAATTAAAAAAGATTTCTAATATTTCATTAATCGAATCATCATTATAAGATTGAGAGAGATATGAATATAAAATTAGATTTGATATGATTACGTATCCATAATCATATTTGAAATGTAGTGTGATCGCAGGATCGAATTGCATGGTAACTTACTACTAAAGGATATTTTTGATATTTCTATCAAAATTTTATATCTTTTGAATAGACATGATACATTGCTAGACATCAATCTTATCTTGTAGGTTTAATCAAATTAAAGAGATTAATTCGATTGTCAATTAGAAAAGGTTCTAATTACTAAAATCAGATTAGCTCGATTGAACCTAAATCGGTTAGATTGAATTCTAATCAAATCAAATCAACTTGCACTCAGACTTATTACTGACTAGATGTGGAACCCAATGGGTCAGACATAAAAAAAATTGATTAAGAGTTTAATTAGATTAGATCATGTTTGCAGGATGAATATGCTAGCATATATTACAAACCCTAGCTCTTGTATTCGAATCGAATTTGAAATTGATTCCTGTTTGGGCTAATTAAATCTAATTAATCTCAAATCAGATTTGGTTCTAAATTGGATTAATCCTTAGCTGGTTGAGTTAAGGAGTTGGCACCACTTATCTGTTGGATGTATGCCCTAGAAGCCAATCTTGACTGACGTATTTTGTATTTTTAGGACATGATTGGACATTTATATTATCATTCATATTTTATGTATCTATGAATCATCCAAAGAATTAATAAGATGATGATACATATTCTCAAAAAGTTGAGAATTTGAGACATATGTCATTGATGGTTAATTCTTAAATTACTCCTGATCATAGGATCATCATGGAGATGATGATTGATCCAGATAAACTAGTACACGGATCGCTTCTTTCAGACAGATGAGTCTTGAGTCTGCGATGTAAGGACATTGAAGCGAAAATACAGGTGGTTGTTAGAGAATAACTAACACTGAGTGTGACCAAACATGAGAAGTCACATGGATGTCTATTCACTCGTTAGTGACTTTCTCGATGCTGCAGTTATATGACTGATCTTTTAATCTGTGATGCTACAGCTACTCGCAATAAGGCTGCTGGAGTTTGACTACACATAAATATGGATCTCATGATATCTTGTAGTAGATATTGGTGACAGTTGGTCCTCTGTAAGGGTAAGGTGTACACCCAGTTGGGATCTATCGATCCTAGCAGAAGGGAGTAGTTCTATGAAATTTATGAAGCCGAGTCTTTAAGTCTATAGCCATAGCAGTGTGATTATTGGAAAGAAATTTTCATGATGATCATATATGGACTCGAGCTAATTGAATCTATTATTTGATCGATGATGAGATTTGATGATTCATCCATAACCTGCCATCTGGTTGAAACTCATGATTGAGGGACTATATCATATGTTAACTACATCTAGAGGTTTATCACTTTTTATTCTGCTGGATTATCATTACATACTGCTAGATATTACTGATGGATTGTGAGACCCATGAGCATCATCTTGATGATCGATGATCCTTAGTGGGCAGAGTTGGAACGGTTCTAATCCATTGAAAAAAGTTTCAATGATATTATAATAGGGATCATAATATATCTCACTACCAGACAGAATAGAACATGTGGAGTCACACACAAAGAAGCTTTTGATAGATCAGATGGTTAAATTACGATTATGAATCATGATAGAATTTGATTATCAATTTGATTGATGATTGATCCAATACAAAAGTTACAATTAAGTAACTCACTAAAGGGTTAGTGAGTTATAGAAGAATTAATTGGCAATTAGATTACTAATTGGCTTAATTTGATTAAGCAATGGGGCTTGCATCAAATCTAATTAAATTAGATTTAATTTGACTAGATATGGGTTTGATTTGATCAAACCTAATTAAGTTATAAGATAATCAAATTGTATAGGAGAATGATTCCTAATTGAATTAGAATTTGAATTTGACTTAATTTCTAATTAGACTAGGATTTAAATAAAAATATTTGAGTGCCTATTTAGACTAAGAATTTTCATCTCTATGGGTGTATTAAATTCTAATTGGATTATGATTAAAATTGAGTTTGACTCAAGCACCAAGAGAGAGTCCAAAAGAACTGGGACTCCTACTCTAATTAGATGACATCTAATCTAAATAGTTTGAGCTCCAAATTAGATTTAAATTTTTATCTATTTGGGTATAATCAATTTTTAATATGATTAAAATTGGTTAGAGTTTAAATTGGTTTAAATCAGTCACCTAAAAGAAGAGTCCCATGAGATTGAAACTCTTCCCTTCCATGCGTTACATGAAGCCCCACGCCCACTTATGTTTGACACCACAAAAATCCCACACCCTCTCCCCTTTTTAACGTATAAGAAGGAGTCTTAAAATTCTTCTTTTCGTGAGATAAGTGGGTGCAAAAATCTGATGGGTTGGGCGGCATAAAAATCTTAGAGTCCAAATCAATTTGGACTCTTATTTCCTATCCAAACACCTTATCCCTTTGCCTATTTAAACATTTGTTTTATGAGGCGTTAAGGGGCTGAGAGGAGATCAGGTTTGACACCAAAAATCAAAGGTTTTTGTGAGTGGAAAATCAAGGGAGAGAGAGGGATGGCATGATGCATCTAGGCATGAGGTAAGTTCATGTATATCTCTTCTTTCTTACCAACAACCAAAGGTTGGTTGTTAGGACCTCTTCTCCCTCTCTTTTGTCCTGGTTTGGATATGGGTTTCTCCTCTCCTTCTATCCAAAAGTTGGATAAAAATTTTTATATCTCTAGTGTAGAGATTTGGTGCATGGGTTTAAGGAAGAAAAGAGAAGAAAGGGTTCTTTTCGTGATCTCTAGCATAGAGATCAACATCCTCCTATCTTCTTCTTCTTCTCTAAGAGTATTTTAAAAGAAAAAAAGATTTTCAACCGTCGAGATGTGATCTCTACAAGGAAGCTAGCACCCTAGTGAGATCAAAAAGCTTCTGATCAGATCAAAGTCTCATGTGGATATCCATAAGATCGAACATTTGTGTGGCTTCAAGGGATCTTCGGAAGATATCTATGATCATCAGTTTGCGGTGAAGATTGATTCGTGCCAAAGTTTATTCACTATTTATTTTTCTCTATTTGAATTTTGTATTTGAATACTGTTGGGTATAAAATACCCGCGGCCAAGTTCGACAGCAGAACGGCTCCGCCCGGACTCCCACGGGAGCCGAGCTCCTCCTTCGACAGCAGAACGGCTCCGCCCGGACTCCTACGGGAGCCGGGCTCCTCCATCGACAGCAGAATGGCTCCGCCCGGACTCCCACGGGAGCCGAGCTCCTCCTTCGACAGCAGAACGACTCCGCCCGGACTCCTACGGGAGCCGGGCTCCTCCATCGACAGCAGGATGGCTCCGCCTGGACTCCCACGGGAGCCGGGCTCCTCCTTCGACAGCAGGACGGCTCCGCCCGGACTCCCATGGGAGTCGGGCTCCTCCTTCGACAGCAGAACGGCTCCGCTCGGACTCCCACGGGAGCCGGGCTCCTCCTTCGACAGCAGGACGGCTCCACCCGGACTCCCACGGGAGCCGGGCTCCTCCTTCGACAGCAGAACGGCTCTGCCCAGACTCCCACGGGAGCCGGGCTCCTCCTTCGACAGTAGAACGGCTCCGCCCGGACTCCCACGGGAGCCGGGCTCCTCCTTCGACAGCAGAACGGCTCCGCCCGGACTCCTACGGGAGCCGGACTCCTCCATCAACAGTAGAACGGCTCCAACCAGACTCCTACGGGAGCCGGGCTCCGACCTCAGTCTCCGACCTCGGTATCGGCTGCTGGAGCCGGACCCCACCCACGACCTCAACCGAAGGGGGGACTCCTCCCGGACTCCTGCAAAGGTCGAACTCCGACCACTGCCGAGCCTTGATCAACAGATCCGTGTCCCTTGGCGGATAACAATAACTGCCAAGATCCTGTTCCACTTCCTGTAGCAGATTCTGCGCGGCTCCACCTCCCCCTGCGACAAGTGCTGCACAATCCCACTACTCTCTGACAAGCTGTGTCAACAACTATGATGCTGCTCCGCTCCCTGCGGCAGGTGCTGCACGATCCCACTACTCGCTGACAACTAGCGGCAACGGACGCCGCTCCACTACCTGCAACAGGCCCTATGTGGTGGGCTATGATGATGGCCACGTGTCTGCTCCATTATCTTTCGCAATCAATTCCCCTGACTATGGGCGGCCCACTGCCAGGCGGTTACAAACGTCGCCATCAGTCTGTTGCCTCCCCCGCCTATAAAAGGGGACCCAGATACGTTATTCTTTAAGCTCTTTTGCCTTATCTCAAAACTCTGCTAAATTCTCCGTTCGAGCACTCCATTCTTGTTGAGGCAGAGAACTGACTTGAGCGTCGGAGGGTCTTGCCGGAGCAACCCCACCTCCGATTTAGACTTCCTTTGTAGGTCCCGGCGGCGACCGCGGCTTCCCCAACTCCAGCTTCTCCGGCGTAGGCAAATTTTTGCACCAACAGGATTGGCACTAGAGGAAGGGCTGTGTCTTCGCAGCACCCTTGTTCTTGAAGGAGCGCTCAATGGACCCGCTTTCGGCCATCTTTTCTGGCATCCAATCCTCTTTTCCCCATCCGATGCCCTCTCGCGAGGTTTCTGCACAGCTACCTCCGGCTGTGGTTGCCAATAAAGGGTGGCCGGATGACCAGCCTTCGCCGGATTCCGTCAACGTCATCTCAGGAGAATCCCGGCCGGAGGCAACCAGCACATCAGCTGCACCCCTCAAGCGGCAAAAAATTGAAGAGCCCATAGCCTTCACTGAAGAAGATGCCCAGGGAGTCCAATTCCCTCATAACGACGCGATCGTAGTTTCCTTGAACATAGCAAATTATGACGTCCGTCGCATTCTCGTCGACAACGAAAGTTCGGCCGACATCTTATTCTACAGCACCTATTCGAGAATGGCCACTCTTGGCGGTCATCTAAGGCCGATGTGCTCTCCCTTGATAGGGTTTACTGGTGATGCCGTTCCGACGGAAGGAATGATAGCTCTAACTGTGATCGCTGGTCAGCATCCAAAGCAGTCCAGAGCCCTGGTGAATTTCCTGGTGGTAAAGGCGCCGTCTGCCTACAATGCAATTCTTGGCCGACCCAGCCTCAATGCCCTTAGAGCCGTTGTTTCAACCTACCATTTGAAGTTGAAGTTCCCCACTGACAAAGGGATTGGAGAAGTTCGGGGAGACCAAGCGCTGGCCAGGCACTGCTACAATATTGCCCTGCAAAGAAGCGATCCAGCGGACTCCTGTCCAGTCGACGGGTTGGATGCGCGCGATGACCTCACTGAAGAGAGGGGCGGCCCGATCGAGGACCTAATACCAATTCCTTTGAATGATGGGAGTGCGGAGCATGTGGTGTTAATTGGCTCCAACCTGGAGGAGGAGGTGCGGACGCATCTCGTGGATTTTCTCCGAAGGAATGCGGATGTTTTTGCATGGGTCCCGACGGATATGCCGGGGATTGAGACAGAAGTCATGGAACATCATCTGGTGGTCGACCCTAAACATCGGCCAACAAAAGAAAAAATCCGGAGTCATGCCCCGGAGAGGCAGAAGGCGATAGCCGAGGAAGTGGATAAACTTCTCAAGGCCGGATTCATCAAGGAGGTCAATTATCCAGAGTGGATCTCCAATGTTGTCTTGGTCAAGAAAGCAAACGGCAAGTGGAGGATGTGTATCGACTTCAAAAAGCTGAATAAAGCTTGCCCAAAGGACAGCTACCCCCTTCCCAGGATCGACCAACTGGTGGACGCTACCTCGGGCCATGAGCTTCTCACTTTCATGGACGCATTCTCCGGCTATAACCAGATTAGAATGGCATCGGAAGATGAAGAAAAGACTGCCTTTATCACTAATCGCGGCCTTTACTGCTACAGGGTTATGCCGTTCGGCCTCAAGAACGCGGGTGCAACCTATCAACGACTGGTGAACAAGATCTTCAAGGAACAGATCGGCCGAAATATGGAGGTTTATGTGGACGATATGCTCGTGAAAAACAGGTCTTCCGGAAGTCATGTAGCCGACCTCGAGGAAACCTTTGGCGCTCTTCGAAAGTATAGAATGAAGCTGAACCCGACCAAATGCGCCTTTGGGGTAACCTCAGGAAAGTTCCTGGGCTTCATGGTGTCGGGACGTGGGATCGAGGCCAATCCGGAGAAAATTTGCGCCATCCAAAATATGACTGCCCCAAGATCGATCAAGGAGGTTCAATGCCTCACGGGAAGAGTCACGGCTCTTAATCGCTTTGTCGCAAGGTCGGCCGAGCGATGTCTGCCCTTCTTTCAAACTCTCAAGCAGCCGAAGAACTTCTGTTGGACCCCTGAATGCCAACGGGCGTTCGAAGAATTAAAAAGCTATCTTGGCTCACTCCCATTGCTGGTGATGCCCGAGCCCAAGGAAGAATTATTTTTGTACCTGGCGGTCTCTCCCACAGCCCTTGCAGCTGTCCTTGTTAAAGAGGAAATGAAAGTCCAGCGACCGGTCTACTACATTAGTCGCGTGTTAAGGGACGCCGAGACCAGGTATACTAAATTAGAAAAACTGACCTACGCCTTGTTGATTGCAGCTCGGAGACTCCGGCCTTACTTTCAAGGGCACACGGTGACGTTACTCACTGACCAACCGATCAAGGCGGTTTTGCATCGAGCTGATATCTCTGGGAGGATGGCGAAATGGGCAATCGAGCTCACAGAATTCGACATCAACTACAAGCCTAGGCCGGCGATAAAAGCCCAAGTGTTGGCGGATTTCATAGTAGAATGCACCATCCCCGAGGAGGGCGAGCCTGAGCAAAACAAAATTGATGACATGAGGACTCAACCGAACTCCCCCGACGAAGAAGCCAGTTCGTCCGATAATTTTTGGACCCTCCATGTGGACGGATCATCCAACATGGCAGGCGCGGGTGCAGGCCTGATCTTGACCAGCCCGGAGGGAGTCGTTGCGGAATACGCTCTACGTTTCGAATTCCCCACAACAAACAATGGAGCGGAGTATGAAGCTCTGATCGCAGGATTAAGGATCGCCAGGGAGCTCGGAATAGGTCAACTCCGGGTGCACAGCGATTCCCAACTTGTGGTGGGGCAAGTCAGCGGGAGCTTTGAAGCGCGGGAGGACAGCATGGCCAAATATCTTGAGAAGGTGAAGGAGTTCATCCCTGCCTTTGGCAATTTCGACATCAGGCAAATTCCAAGGTCGGAGAACACCAGAGCCGATCTTCTCTCCAAACTGGCGACATCGGCTCCGGCCGAATTGCCAAAAGGCGTCCTCTTTGAAGTTTTAAAACAACCGAGTACGGAAGAACCACGACTCGTAATGAAGATCGACCATGAGCCCAGCTGGGTCGACCCACTAATAACCTATCTTAGAGATGGGATTCTCCCCCAGGATGCGAAAGAAGCCCGAAAACTCCGAAATCAAGCCTCCCGGTACATCCTTTATGAGGGCAAATTATACAAAAGATCGTACTCCTTGCCTCTCTTGAGATGCCTCCGACCCTCAGAAGCTGACTACGCTTTATGGGAAGTGCACGAGGGAGCTTGCGGAAGCCATTTAGGTGCCAGGTCTCTATCCCACAAGCTACTCCGCCAAGGGTATTACTGGCCAACAATGCACCATGATTCAATTGAATATGTCAAAAAGTGTGATCGATGCCAGAGATACGCCAACGTCCAGAGACAACCTGCTACCGAGCTTACACCCTTGAGTGCCCCATGGCCTTTTGCGCAATGGGGAATGGATATTCTTGGCCCCTTTCCCATGTCGTCTGGTCAAAGGAAATTCCTCCTTGTAGCCATCGACTACTTCACCAAATGGGTCGAGGCCGAGCCACTAGCCAAAATCATAGAAGCGAAAGTACAGGATTTCGTCTGGAAATCGATCGTGTGCAGGTTCGGTTTGCCTAGAACCCTCATCACTGATAATGGACGGCAATTCGCGGGAGCCAGATTTGCTGAATTCTGTGAAGACCTAAACATCTCCCACAAATTCACATCAGTGGCCCACCCCCAGGCGAACGGTGAAGCCGAGGTAACAAACAGAACCCTTTTGCAGGGGATTAAGACCAGGCTCGAAAAAGCAAAAGAAACTTGGGCGGACGAACTTTATCATGTGCTATGGGCTTATCGGACCACCCAGAGGTTGCCTACAGGAGAGACTCCCTTTGCTTTAGCCTTTGGTACGGAAGCTGTCATCCCGATCGAGCTTAAACTCCCGTCGGCACGAGTCGTGGTATTCGACGATCCCCAAAATGCGCAAAATCTCAGAGCCAACCTCGACCTACTGGAAGAAAGGCGGGAGATTGCTCAGGTTCGAATGGCAGCCTACAGACAGAAAGTCGCCCGATATTACAACGCCCGAGTCAAGAATAAGGTATTCAAAGCAGGGGATCTAGTGCTCCGACGAGCTGCTGTCTCACAACCTCAGGGCCAGGGGAAGCTTGCCCCAAACTGGGAGGGACCTTATGAGGTCAAAGAAGTAGTCCGACCTAGAACTTATTATCTCAAGGAACTCGGGGGAGCCGACCTCCCGCGACCATGGAGCTCAGAAAACTTACGGATGTACTACCAGTGATTTCGTCCTAATCAAAAAATGCGTGCCCATTTGTCTTAGGACAATTCAAGCAGACGATATCAAAAACAAGAGGGTAACCTTAAAAAAGTCGAAGGCCCGGTTCTTTTAGACCGGATGGGGGGAGAGGCCTTGCAACGTCCATATGTGCCCCCACAGCCCTGTTAGGGACAGGAGGAGAACCTCGCCCTAACTTGAGCAAAGTCGAAGGCCCGGTTCTTTTAGACCGGATGGGGGGAGAGGCCTTGCAACGCCCATATGTGCCCCCACAGCCCTGTTAGGGACAGGAGGAGAACCTCGCCCTAACTTGAGCAAAGTCGAAGGCCCGGTTCTTTTAGACCGGATGGGGGGAGAGGCCTTGCAACGCCCATATGTGCCCCCACAGTCCTGTTAGGGACAGGAGGAGAACCTCGCCCTAACTTGAGCAAAGTCGAAGGCCCGGTTCTTTTAGACCGGATGGGGGGAGAGGCCTTGCAACGCCCATATGTGCCCCCACAGCCCTGTTAGGGACAGGAGGAGAACCTCGCCCTAACTTGAGCAAAGTCGAAGGCCCGGTTCTTTTAGACCGGATGGGGGGAGAGGCCTTGCAACGCCCATAAGTGCCCCCACAGCCCTGTTAGGGACAGGAGGAGAACCTCGCCCTAACTTGAGCAAAGTCGAAGGCTTTAATGTGCTCCCACAGCCCTGTCAGGAATAGGAGGAGAACCTCGTCCAGACATGAGCAGAAGGCCCGGACTCCTACGGGAGCTGGGTCCCTATGCCAAAAAGAGACTTCACCCGGACTCCTACAGGAGCCGGGTTCCGCCGCCAAAGGGACTTCGCCCGGACTCCTACGAGAGCCGGGTTTCGCCGCCAAAGAGACTTCGCCCGGACTCCTACGGGAGCCGGGTTCCGCCACAAAAAGACTTCGCCCGGACTCTTACGGGAGCCGGGTTCCGCCACAAAAAGACTTCGCCCGGACTCCTACGGGAGCCGGGTTCCGCCACAAAAAGACTTCACCCAGACTCCTACGGGAGCCGGGTTCCGTCACAAGAAGACTTCGCCCGGACTCCCACGGGAGCCGGGCCCCTACGCCAAAAAAGATTTCGCCCGGACTCCTACGGGAGCCGGGCTCCACCGCCAACGTCAGCTACAGGACAACTCCTCCCGGACTTCTACGGAAGTCGGACTTTACTTATGACTTTGATTGCAGAAAAACTTTGCCCTGGCTCTTACGAGGATCGAACTACTCCAACTCTCGGAGGGCTTCTCCGTTCGGACTATCAAGGGAGCCGAACTTAGCCCTGACTTCAGCGGAGAAAAATCCGAGCGAACCTGACGAGTGGGTGTCCCCGAACGGCACAAAAGCCGAAAAGGAGATCGGCGAATGACGACCCCACAAGAACTGAAAAGGTCGCCGACGACCCTGGAACGACGTAACACAGGCAAAGAGAAGGAAAGGAAAATGAAGAAGTTCGGCAGGCAACTATTTAACGCAAGATGCAAACAAGGTATTGAAATTGCTTTTTCATTTAACAAAAGTACACGCTACAGGACCCTGTGGGTCAGGAAAAAAGAAGATACACGTCATCACAAGTATCGCGGGCACGGTTCGGGCTGGACGAACCGGAGACCGCTCCGAGCTACGAACTTCGTCTCTATCCTTCTCAGTCGCATTCTCCAGTGCGTGTAACAGCTCTCACCCATCTCGCCTCATTCTGTTCCCGAGGTCCCAGCCTTAGCAGGAAAGGGGTGGGGTAGATCCCCGGAGATGGAGGGGGCACCGACGGCCGCCACCCGAGATGCTCCGGCAAGGTCGGCATGCGTTACTTCCACCATCCCCGCAACAAGTTCTACTGCCCCACCGTCGACACCGACCGCCTCTGGTCTCTTGGCCCCGACGGCGTCAAGGATCCCATCATGGCTTATGACGGCTATTCTGCCCTCTTGACCGGTATCACCCCGCCTTGCTACTCCGAGATTCGCGGGCAGAATAACTTCACCGACAGCCCCCGCTATTAAACTCCTGTTGTTGAAGGAATTCTTCCTTGGGCTCCTTTTGGGACGACGAAGATTCTCACCGACCGCCATTCTCCTTCTCTCCTTCCTCCAAACCCTAAGAATGCCCTCGAGGACAACCTCCCAAGTAGATAACATGGTATAAGGGAAGGAGACAGGGACTGGGGCGAGAGAAGCAGGACTCTCAGAAAGAACAGCGCCAGAATGAAGCCACGAGGGGGCTGAGGGGTTTAAATAGCCGATGGATCCTGGCGCAGTTATGGCGGCGGGTATTTCTGGGCCAACTGATGCGTGCCGCGTGGCGCGCTTATCCCCTTCACCGCCATCGAGGGTTGACCGCTCACGAATTCCCGCAAAGCGATGCTTGGGATCGCATTTCAACGGGGGTTCCGAAAAGACTTTTCAAGTCACCTTCACCAAAAAATGGACTCTGACGTGCGCGCATTAAATAGGGGCGGCAGGGCGCAAGGTTCGAAGGGACAATTTCGGCCGCGTGCATCTCTCTCTGTGTACTTCCTTCGCTTGAAATTCAAACTCGGAAGTAGGGGGACTGGTGTTGGGTATAAAATACCCGCGGCCAAGTTCGACAGCAGAACGGCTCCGCCCAGATTCCCACGGGAGCCGAGCTCCTCCTTCGATAGCAGAACGGCTCCGCCCGGACTCCCACGGGAGCCGGGCTCCTGCTTCGACAGCAGAACGGCTCCGCCCGGACTCCTACGGGAGCCGGACTCCTCCATCGACAGCAGGACGGCTCCGCCCGGACTCCCACGGGAGCCGGGCTCCTCCTTCGACAGCAGGACGGCTCCGCTCGGACTCCCACGGGAGCCGGGCTCCTCCTTCGACAGCAGAACGGCTCTGCTCGGACTCCCACGGGAGCCGGACTCCTCCTTCGACAGCAGAACGGCTCCGCCCGGACTCCCACGGGAGCCGGGCTCCTCCTTCGACAGCAGAACGGCTCCGTCCGGACTCCTACGGGAGCCGGACTCCTCCATCAACAGCAGAACGGCTCCAACCGGACTCCTACGGGAGCCGGGCTTCGACCTCAGTCTCCGACCTCGGTATCGGCTGCTGGAGCCGGACCCCACCCACGACCTCAACCGAAGGGGGGACTCCTCCCGGACTCCTGCAAAGGCCGAACTCCGACCACTGCCGAGCCTTGATCAACAGATCCGTGTCCCTTGGCGGATAACAATAACTGCCAAGATCCTGTTCCACTTCCTGTAGCGGATTCCGCGCGGCTCCACCTCCCCCTGCGACAGGTGCTGCACGATCCCACTACTCTCTGACAGGCTGTGTCAACAGCTATGATGCTGCTCCGCTCCCTGCGGCAGGTGCTGCACGATCCCACTACTCACTGACAACTAGCGGCAACGGACGCCGCTCCACTACCTGCAACAGGCCCTATGTGGTGGGCTATGATGATGGCCACGTGTCTGCTCCATTATCTTTCGCAATCAATTCCCCTGACTATGGGCGGCCCACTGCCAGGCGGTTACAAACGTCGCCATCAGTCTGTTGCCTCCCCCGCCTATAAAAGGGGACCCAGATACGTTATTCTTTAAGCTCTTTTGCCTTATCTCAAAACTCTGCTAAATTCTCCGTTCGAGCACTCCATTCTTGTTGAGGCAGAGAACTGACTTGAGCGTCGGAGGGTCTTGCCGGAGCAACCCCACCTCCGGTTTAGACTTCCTTTGCAGGTCCCGACGGCGACCGCGGCTTCCCCAACTCCAGCTTCTCCGGTGCAGGCAGATTTTTGCACCAACAAATACTATCTTACATATGTCGATCTTGTTTATGATTTTAAGATTTGATCTTATGCATGCTTAGATTAAATTAAATTTAATCTAAATTTTAAAATTTTTACTGTATATTTATTTTGAAAAATTTTTGCATGCATGAAACCATAAAACTCCAATAGTGATATCAAAGCTGTGTTATATGCATGAGATTAGGATTTAGATCTAAAATCTGTAGAGAAAAATTTTAGATCTGAAAGTTTTTAATGTCATTCTGATATAAGGTTGCCTTGGCATAACTTGTTATGCTAAATGGTTGTTCTAGAATGATGTTAAAATTTTTAATTAAAAAAAAATTAGATCTAATTTTTTAATATATATTGGATATATGTTTTATTATTTAGATCTGAAATAAATTTTGAGATCTATTTTGATTCGTATATATGATATATGAAAGCATGTTTAGGGCTGAACTTTGTTTCTATGATCTTAACTTATTCATGTGTATGATATATGTTTATATGTATGATCTAAAATTATTTCGAGATTAAAACATACTTTTCATGCAAAAAATTTAGATCTAAAAATTTAGATTTAAGATCTAAAATTAGTATTTATGCATGAAGGATTGGTCATGGGTAGATCAAATTAGGTCATGTAATTGGATTACATCTAAGATTTCTGATTTGATCATATTGGGTCTAAATTGATTTAGCAGTTAATCAAATTGAGTCAAGTATTGAAAAAAAATTAGGTCAATAGAGTTTAAGATCATACAATTATTGTTGATAGAATTGATTGACACCCATATGTAGAATCGATTAACCTAAGAACCTAATTCGGCTCTATGGCTCAAATCTGATTCATCTAAGCTAACCTATTTAGATTAATTAACCAATTGGTGTTTAAGGCAAGTAATTGAAAGGTGATTATTTAATTGGTTTCATTCGCTGATCTGGCCAATTTATTGATGTCTAAGGAAAGCAATGGGGGGACCCCACCAATCTCTACTTATCTGGCTAATTTGGAAGATGGAGTCTCAAATATGGTTGCTTGGTGATTTGATTTAGCCCATGCCAATTAAATCAGTCATATGATGATTGATTAGATGAGATCTAAACCCAAATCTTTCCATAAATATTAAGTCCAATGGTCTTCCACCATTGTGCTAGGGACATTGGAGCGAGAATGCAGGTGGTTGTTAGAGAATAACTAGCACTGAGCCTGACCAACATGAGAAGTCACACAGATGTCTGCTCATTCATTAGTGCTTTTTTCGATACTGTAGTTGTATGACTGGTCCTTTGACCTGTGGTGCTATAGCTGCTCACAGTGAGGCTGCTGGAGTTTGACGACACATAAATACAGATCTCAATGAGCCCTTGTAGTGGATGTTGATGACAGTTGGTCCACTGTAAGACTAGAATGTACATCCAGATGGGATCTATCGATCCTACCAGAAGAGAGTAGTCTTGTGAAATTTATAAAGCTGAGTCTTTAAGTCTATGGCTATAGTAGTGTGATTATTGGAAAAGAGTTTTCTTGATGATCACATATGGACTCGAGCTAATTGAATCTATCATATGACCAATGATGAGGTTTGACGATTCATCCATGACTTGTCATCTGGTTGGGACTCATGATAGAGGGACTGTATCATACATTAACTGTAGGAACCATATCTAGGGTTTCAGGGTTAGATCTTGAAAAAGAGGGTTAGATCTTGAAACTTTTTCAAGATCATACAGCGGAAGACTAAAATAAATCAAAATTTATTTTCTAAGATCAGAAAATCCCTAGATCTAAGATCCTATTACATGATTATTACATAGTATTAAATCAGAAATTAAAATATATAAATATAGCATGAACAACATGTTGATCATATCAACATGTTTCTATACTACATCTAATGTATGTATTAAACAATAGATCAGATCTATTACCTTGCAAGTTAGACGTTCTAACCTTACTGATCTGGGCTTGAGGATGATGTTGCAAGCCGCACATGCGTCCGGCCTCTAGGAGTCATCCACACGAGCCCACGAATCTCGATCAGAAGTCCTGCTTCAGGAAATCAGCACAGTATGCTAGTACTGCGCTGATCCTTCTTTGATGGTTGATCAGGTGCCTCCTTCTTCTTGATTTGGACTCTTCCAAAGATAGAAAGTAAAAGGAGGAGTTTCAGATCTGAGACACTCTCAGGAAACTCAAGATGGAGGGAGGAAAGATATGAAAACAAAAACCCAAGAAGAAGACCCTCTTCTTCTTCACATTTTTCTCTCTAGACACCCAAACTTGCATCTTTTATATCTTCACGACCCAAAGGTATTTCTCTTTGATTTTTGGATGGCACAAAGTTCTCTCAAATATTTAATTTTTTCTAAAATTTTACAAAGAAACTCATCTTATATAGAGAGATATGATAGAGTCCTTGTCTAGGTCAAACACCTAGTCAAGGCTTATCCAAACATGGCAAGTTAAGGGACGCCCAACTCTTGAGCACCTCCTTCATATTTTTATATATGGATCAATAGAAAAGGGTACACAATATATACCCTAAAATCTATGAAAATTCCAAAAAAAATTTGGATAAATTTGGTGCAAAATTGAAAGAGTTTTGGATTTCTAAAACTCTATCTCATAGAATTCGAAATCCAAACTTATTCCTTTTAGATTTGATCCAAACCACCTTCCATGTAAGAAAGAAGAGAGGAGACCTTTTGTGAACGTGGGAGAGATCTGGTAGAGGGCTTTTGTCACATAAAATAAGTGGAGATTGGCGTTGAATAAGAGAGAGGGCGTGGAGAAGGCTTATGTGGCGCAAGGTGGAATCCTAGTCTTACTAGGATTCTGTCTTATGACTTGTTTTAATTTGATTTTCCAAACCAAATCAAATCAAAATTAAATCAATCCAATTAAAATAGGTCTTAACCCAATTAAGAACCTAATTTAATCGGATTAAATTAGATTTAAATCTGATTTAATTTTCTAATCAAATTAGAAATTAGATTGACCCAAGTCCTAGTTGAACTAGGACTAGTTTTTCCTTGCACTTGGCTTATCCAATAAACCAATTGGACTTGATCCAATCAAGCCCAAACTAAATCTAATTAAATCATATTTAATTAGACTTAATCTCAGCCTATTGGCTTAATCAAATTAAGCCAATCAGCAATCGAATGGCTAATAGATCCTCTTGTAACACTTGCACTAGGTTAAATGTCAATCGTATTGATCATTTAACCCTAGAACAATTCTTAATTGTTGATCAACCATCTGATCGGATCATGAACTCTAATGTGTGTGACCTCATAGGTTCGAACCTAAGTCGGTAGCATAGGAATAAATTTCTATACCAATCGAAGTGACCATCTAGCAATGGTACCCGACGATCGGATAGGTCGAATGTGTAGGACAACATCCTTAGAACCCATGCGGATATAGTTTTCATATAATTCATCCCCTTGACCAAAATGATCATAGGACACCCCAGAGCTCAACTGTCAACTCTGATCAGGTTGTCCACATTGTATTTCAAAATATCAAATCCATCTGATGGATTACCCTGGCCAAGGTTTTGATAAATTGAAATACAGTGACTCATTCTTCTCTAACTCTTGGAGTGGTCAATCCCATCTCGATCACACTCTGACTTCACAAGTACTTGACTGTGCCCAGAAGCCTTCCGTCCCTGAATTAGAAATTTAGTTAGTCCAGTACCAAAGCACAGTGAGTTGCTTGCAAGTCACTGAGGCGATCTCAGGTCTAAGGGACACTTATACCTATATCCCATCAGAGATATTCTCGACAGTAGAATACTCTGAAATTGGTCACGTTCAATGATGATGTACCCTTACATCTCACCTGTATACCATACCAGTGTCTCCACACTCCTTGGTTAAGAGGACAACCAACTGTTGCTCCTAGATTGATTTTGATGATTACAAAGCAGATTGAAGGGATACAAATAATTTTAAATTGATAAAGTCCTTATGCTCTTCAAGGGCAAAATCATAATTTCACTAAAATCCTGATTTGATAGTATCATTTGGTAGAACAAATGATTTGTAAACTATTGGTGAAAATTTCATTATTTTTGGACTTATATTTTTGAAGTGATGAAGGTTTGAAGTGCATGAGTCGACTCATGAGTCAACTCATGGCACTATGAGCTGATTGGCATGCAAAAAAAATTCCTATGGCACGCTAGTTTTCTGGCTTGGCACGACCTGTGAGTCGACTCATGAGTCGACCCACAAGGCATGAGTCGACTCATGAGTCGACCCCTGCTGATTTGAGCCAAGAATTTCCAGAAACTCATTCTCTGGTCTTTGCAACAGAAGTCGACTCATGAGTCGACTCCTGAAGCATGAGTCGACTCATGAGTCGACCCCTGCGACGGAAAATGTCAGCAACGGCTATTTTTTTGCCCATTTTAATTGCCTTTTATGCTTCCTAAAATTGCTCTAACGGCTCTTTATCTGCCTAAATTATTTTTTCTTGCTTCTAATGCTATAAAATGTTTCAAATGGTGAAAGAAATCGCAGAGGAAAGAAGATCAATCGGCAGATCAAACGAGAGATCAAATTCATTGAGAGGATCCAAAAGATATATGCAAAGTGATCAAAGAAATATTTGAGAGAAAAAGAAAAGAGGATCCAAAATCCACATGAGAGATTGTGAAAGAGATTCAAGAGCATTCAAAGAGAGGATTTGTCACGCCTATTGTTTCAACCTTGATCTAGAGATCTTTCAAAGCCTTCAAGAGATCTTCAATCAATGATCATCCTCTTCTCAAGCATTCATTCAAGCGTTCATCCACCTTGAGAAAATTCAAAAAGGGTTTCTTCATTTGAGTAAAGTATTTTTAATTGTTATATTCGCTCATTTAAGGAGCTGTTATTGTATTAATTTGTGCTCTAAGCTATTTTACTCTTTGTGAGTATTTGTTCTTGTTTTTGGAGGATTTCCAAAACAAGGAAAGGTTGATCCGAACCTGAAATCGGAGTGTTTTGGGTTTACTTGTACCCGAGAAACAAGTAGACTAGCTTGGGATAGCTAGTGTCAGAGTTTCCGACGTTTGTATTCGGATTGAATACAAGTATAGTGGATTGAAAATTCCCAAGTAGGAGCTTGGGGAGTGGATGTAGGTGCAAGGTTGGCATCGAACCACTATAAATCTTTGTGTTTATGGTGTGCTTTATTGTTTCTCTTTATTTCTTTATTATATCCTTGCATTCTTGCTTTAGGTAATTAATCTTGAATTAAAGTCTTTGTTCTCATTCATCATAAGTAATTAATTAAGCCTAAAATTTTTAGAAACCCAATTCACCCCCCCTCTTGGGTTGCATAGCTGGGCAACAAGTGGTATCAGAGCCTGGTGCTCTAGCCCTTCTTTGATCTAACAATCAAAGAGCCAAAGATCTATGGCAACCCATGTCGGTACTTCTCTAGCCAAGGGGCAATCTACAAACCGACCTCCACTTTTCAATGGGTCTAATTACACCTATTGGAAAGCTCGGATGAAGATATTCATACAAGCACTCGACTATGATATGTGGAGTATCATAGTGAACGGTCCTCACACACCCACCAAGATTATAGATGGTGAGGAGTCAACCAAACCCGAGAAAGAATGGGATGAGGTTGATAAGAAATTGGCACAATTAAATGCTAAAGCCATGAATGTTCTTTATTGTGTACTAGATGCAAGTGAATTTAATCGCATTTCTACTTGTGCATCTGCTAAAGAAATATGGGATAGGTTAGAAGTAACCCATGAGGGAACAAATCAAGTAAAAGAGTCTAAAATAAACATGCTTGTACATAGATATGAATTGTTTAAAATGGAGCATGATGAGTCCATAACTGCTATGTTTACTCATTTTACTGATATAATTAATGGTTTGAAGAGTCTTGGCAAATCTTATACTAACAGTGAGCTTGTAAGGAAGATTCTCAGGTCATTGCCTAGAACTTGGGAAGCCAAGGTGACTGCCATCCAAGAAGCAAAGGACTTGAACACTCTACCTCTAGAAGAGCTTCTTGGATCCTTGATGACTCATGAACTTAGCATGAAGCAACATCAAGAGGATGAAGTCAAAAAGAAAAGAACCATTGCCCTCAAATCCACAGCTTCGCCTGATTATGAAATGGATGACTCTGAAGATGAAGAACAGGATGAAGAGATGGCACTCATCACCCAGAAATTTAAGAAGTTTCTAAGAAAAAGGAAACAGGGGATGAGAAAAAAATTCACAAAAGGAGAACAAAGCAAAGAAAAAGAGAAAGATCAACCCCTTATATGCTACGAGTGCAAGAAGCCAGGACATTTCAGATCCGAATGTCCACAACTGAAGAAAGATCCCAAAAAGTTCAAAAAGAAAGCAATGATGGCGACTTGGAGTGCGAGTGATGATTCAAGCTCCGACGAGGAAACCTCAACAGAACAAGCCAACCTGTGCCTGATGGCACACGAGAATGAGGTAACTTCTGAATCCACTAGTGAATTTACTTTTGAAGAATTGCATGAAGCATTCTATGATTCAATTGATGAATTAAAGAAACTAGGGAAGAAAAACAAAGAACTGAAATTGGAAAATCAGTCCTTAGTGAAACAAGCTGAAAACCTTTCAATTGAAAAATCCACCTTGATTCAAGAAAATCAAAACTTAAAGAATGAAATTAACAAACTGAAATCTATAGTAGATAAGTTCACCTAAAGTTCAAACAAACTAAATATGATCCTTGATAATCAAAAAGCTATATATGATAAGGCTGGACTTGGCTATAAACCTCTGAAGAAACAAAAATTTCTGAAGGATATCTATATAAATTATTCAAGTAACAAGTCTACAAATACTTCTTGTTTCAAATGTGGAAGAATAGGACATAAATCATACACATGTCTTATTAACAAATATACAAATCAAAGAAAATATGGGTTCCAAAAGGAACCATTTTGACTAACCTAAAAGGACCCAAGAAAGCTTGGGTACCTAAGACAGAAACTTGACTTTTGCTTGCAGGTGTGTCTAGCATCCCAAGAAGAAAACAAGAAATGGTATCTTGACAGTGGATGCTCGAGACACATGACTGGTGATGAATCACAATTCATCACACTTGATGCTAAGGATGGAGGGATGGTTACCTTTGGAGATAATGGCAAAGGAAAGATCATCGGGATAGGTAACATTGGTATCACTCCCTCCAAATACATTGAGAATGTTTTATTAGTTAAAGGTTTAAAGCATAACTTACTTAGCATTAGTCAATTCTGTGATAAAGGGTATAAAGTAGTTTTTGAATCATCTGTTTGCATTGTGTCTAGTCCTATTAACGATGGCATTAAATTTATAGGACATAGGCATGGCAATATTTATATGGTAGATTTGAATGATTTAGCCAAATTAGACATGCAATGCCTAGTATCCTTGAATGCTAAAATTAATGAGACTAGTTGGCTGTGGCATCGTAGACTTGCACATATTAGCATGCATTCTCTTTCAAAATTAATTAAAAAGGAATTAGTTCTCGGTTTGCCAAAATTGAATTTTGAAAAGGATAGAATTTGCGATGCATGCCAATTAGGTAAACAAACTAGAGTTTCATTTAAATCCAAAAACACTGTTTCAACTTCTAGACCTTTAGAGCTCTTACATATGGACTTATTTGGACCAACTAGAACCACTAGTCTAGGAGGAAAACGATATGACTTTGTAATAATAGATGATTACTCTCGTTTTACTTGGGTTTTCTTTTTGGCTCACAAAAATGAAACTTTTCATATTTTCACTAAATTTCATCGAAAAGTCACAAATGAAAAAGGATTTTCAATTCAAAGTATTAGAAGTGATCATGGAACTGAATTTGAAAATTAAGATTTTGAAAATTTTTGTGATGAAAATGGAATTGGCCATAACTTCTCTGCTCCTAGGACACCCCAACAAAATGGGGTAGTTGAAAGGAAAAATAGAACCTTAGAAGAAATGGCCCGTACCATGCTTTGTGAAAGCAACCTTCCAAGATATTTTTGGGCGGAAGCAATTAACACAGCATGTTACATTTTGAATCGTGCTTTGATTAGACAATTTTTAAAGAAAACCCCCTATGAAATTTGGAAAGGAAGAAAACCAAATATTGCATATTTTCATGTTTTTGGTTGTCGATGTTTTGTATTAAATAACGGCAAAGAAAAACTTGATAAATTTGATGCAAAATCAGATGAAGCAATCTTTCTAGGTTACTCCTCCACTAGTAAAGCATTTAGAGTTTTCAACAAAAGAACTTTAGTAGTTGAGGAGTCCATACATGTTGTTTTTGATGAATCTAACGATCTTCCTTCAAGGAAGAATGAGGGTGTTGATGATGCAAATCCACTAATAGAAGGTATGAAGGAAATCACTCTGAAAGATTCAGCAACTCCAGAAGACAAGGATCAAGAAGACGAACAAAATGAGAGAGGTGAAGAAATTCAAGAACAACCTAAAGGTACAAATGACCTACCCAAGGAATGGAGATATGTTCACAACCACCCTAAGGAGTTAATTATTGGTGATCCTATGCATGGGGTAAAAACCCGTTCTTCACTTAGAGATGTAGTTAATCATTGTGCTTTTGTATCTCATCTTGAACCTAAAACTTTTGAAGAAGCTGAAAATGATCATAATTGGATTAATGCTATGTAAGAGGAACTTAATCAATTTGAAAGAAATAATGTTTGGACCTTAGTATCAAGACCTAAAGATTATTCAATAATTGGCACAAAATGGGTCTTTAGAAACAAATTAGATGAGCATGGAAATGTAATTAGAAATAAAGCAAGACTAGTTGCTAAGGGATATAATCAAGAAGAAGGAATTGATTTTGATGAAACCTTTGCACCTGTTGCTAGATTAGAAGCTATTAGACTTCTACTTGCATATGCTTGCTTTATGAAATTCAAATTATTTCAAATAGATGTTAAAAGTGCATTTTTAAATGGATATATCGCTGAAGAAGTATATGTAGAACAACCCTCTGGATTTGAAAATTATGCTTTTCCTAATCATGTCTTTAGATTAAATAAAGCTTTATATGGATTAAAACAAGCACCTAGAGCATGGTATGAAAGGCTAAGCAAATTTCTACTAAATAATGGTTTTTCAAGAGGTAATGTAGATACAACCCTATTTACTAAAAGAAATCAAAATGATATGCTAGTTATACAAATTTATGTTGATGACATAATTTTTGGGTCTACTAATGAATCCCTTTGTCAAGACTTTGCTAAGCTTATGCAGGGGGAGTTCGAGATGAGCATGATGGGAGAACTCACCTTCTTCCTCGGACTCCAAATCAAACAATCAAAAGAGAGAATCTCCATCACCCAAAGCAAGTACACCAAGGAACTACTCAAAAGATTTGGAATGGAGAACTGCAAACCAATTGGCACACCAATGAGTCCCTCATGTAAGCTTGACAAGGATGATGAAGGTAAATGTGTAGACTTAAAATACTATAGAGGTATGATTGGCTCATTATTATATTTAACTGCAAGTAGGCCTGATATCATGTTTAGTGTTTGCTTATGTGCTAGATATCAATCTAATCCTAAAGAATCTCATTTGAATGCTGTTAAAAGAATCCTTAGATACTTAAATGGTACTCAAACTCTAGGATTATGGTACTCTAAGGACTCACAAATTGATTTATTAGGATATTCAGATGCTGATTTTGCTGGATGTAAATTAGATAGAAAAAGCACAAGTGAAACTTGCCAATTTCTTGGAGTTAACCTAATCTCATGGTTTAGCAAGAAACAAAATTCGGTGGCACTATCTACGGCTGAGGCCGAATACATTGCAGTCGGAAGTTATTGTGCTCAAATTTTATGGATTAAGCAACAACTCGAAGACTTTGGAATCAAACTTAATGAAACATCAATAAGATGTGACAACACAAGTGCCATAAATCTATCTAAAAATCCAATTCAACACTCAAGATCCAAACATATTGAAATAAGACATCATTTTATAAGAGAACATGTTCAAAACAAAAATGTAATTCTTGAATATGTTTGCACTGAAAATCAATTAGCTGATATCTTTACAAAGACCCTTAGTGAGGATAGATTCTGTGAAATTAGGAGAAATCTAGGAATTCTAGATCCATATGCCTAAAATTTCTCAATTTCCAAAGAATTGATGTAAAAAACTCTTAGAGCTCAATTTCCAACATCTATCCTGGTCCCAAAAGCTCAAATTTATCATTCTAAAAACTTATCATTGAGCAAAACTCCTTCTTCCAAAATTTTGAATTTTTTTGGAATTTATTCACATTTTTTCTGAATTTCTGAACTTCATGAGTCGACCCCCATGAGTCGACTCAATGGCAAACTTGTTATTTCCTCAAACTTCCATCGGGTTCATTATTTTTATAAGGGACCCTGTTTGTGAGACGACTCATCTTCTCATCGTCTTCCTTCCAAAAGCCGTCTTCTCCAATTCTTTTTGTTCCAAATCCAAGGATCAAATTCGAAGCAATTCTCCCTCCTTCTCTCCACAAAAAATCGCCACCTTAGAAAGGGATTTTCTGTATTTTCTCGCATTGCTTGGCACGGTTGGAGCGTGCCCTAACACCCACCGTTCTTCCCAAATCCACTTCTTTTCTCCACCAAAATCCTTCTTTACTCTCTTGTGATCCCTCCTCCACTCCTCCAAGTCTCATTGACTGCTACTAAATTGAATATGGTTCCGAAGATGAAACTTCCTCAAAGAAGAAAGTCAATCCGTGAGCCTGACGAAATTATCCGAAAGAAAAGGCATGCTCAGTCTTCAACTGCTCCTACTCCAGCTTCAGTATCTGATCAAGGTCTCCCTCAATCCTTCCTAAGCCCCAGTAAGAATTCTCTTTCTGATAGAAAAGTCGAAACCGGAAAGAATATAGATTTTCGGTTCTTTGAGAAAGAGGGCTTTACTTTTGCAACTAAGATTAAAAATCAAGGATGGAAACTCTACTGCTCCCTTAAGGAAGTCACCTATGTTGACCTAGTTAGAGAATTCTACCAGAACCTACTTTATGGAAATGGGTCAGTGACTTCAACTGTCAAGGGAATTGATATCTGCTTGGATTCTAGGATATTGGGAGAAATACTTCAGTTGCCTAGTGAAGGATACTCATATATGGAACTCCCAATTAAAGAAGAGGGGATCAGAATTATTCTAGGAGAAACCTATTCAGGAAGTTTAAACAAATTGGAAGCAAAGATTTTGTCCATTGAGATGAGGGTCCTGCATCAGATGGTAACAAAGCTCTTCTTTCCTAGGAGTGGTAGACATGACTTACTTTCCAGCAGAGATGTATGTGTCATGTTTCATGTCATCACTCAGACCCCCCTGAACCTCCCTGCACTTATGATAGAGGCCATGAGAAAAACTTTGAACAGATCTAAGGCACACTTGCCTTATGGTGTGGCCCTTACTAGAGTATTTAGGAGGTTTGGAGTTAGCTGTGAGGGGGAGGCTGCTACTAAGCTCTCTCATGTGGATACTTTCAACCAACACACCCTGCACCGAATGGAATTTATAAAGACTGATGGTGGTTGGATCAAGGGATCTGAGGAGAGAACTAAAGAGAGAACTGAAGATAGAGCTGAAGTCAGAACTGAAGAGAGAGTAGAAGAAGAAGGTCCATCATCTCCTGTTCATGACTTCAGGGCAGCATCACCGAATATCCAGTTCATTCCTGATACAGAGGCTGGCCCTTCAGAGTTTACTAGGATGCCCACACCAGTGTATCAGCCAGAGAGCAGAGCACCTCATTCAGAGTTCAGACTGGCTGACGATCAGATCGAGCATATATCACAGCGTGTGGCTTCTTTGCTGTCTAGCCAGTGGAGTAGTACTTCTTTTGCACCAGGAGCCACCTCTTCTGATCAAACCATTACTCCCCACATCTCCACTGTGTTTCAGATGTTATCAGATCAGTCCATCCGGATCCAGCAGCTTGAGGACACAGTATGGCGACTGACTGGCAGAGTTTTTGACTTGCAGGGGCAAGTCCTTGCTTTGGTCCATCCCAAGCCACAGGAGTCAACTATTGAGGTCACAGACCTCACTGCAGAGGCTGGCAGGCTCAGAGGAGCACTAGAAGGTGGATATGAATTACTGAGAAAAGAGATCCGAGGATCGAGTGAGCATGCTACCACTCAGTTCACTGCTCTACTTCAATCTGTTTCCAGAGCACTGAACGTACTTGATTCCATCAGACTCACCCTTTCTGTTCAGTCCTTAGCCTCTCAGCGTACTCAGCCACCCAGTTCATCTCGCTCTCCTGCTCGTGCCAGAGGCAGACGGGGTAGAGGACGCACTTCTGTTCCATCAGCTTCTCATCTCATATCTGATGACTCCGATCCTTGACTTGTCTTGATCATTACTAGGTCCTAAGAGTTAGTGTCTCGTTCTAGGATCTGTATCTGGGGGCCATGTATTGACAATTAGCTGGTTGATTATTATAATATGAACTATGTATTGAAACAATTATGATTTTAATGGAATCATCTTTTACTTATATTTCTACCTTTTGTAATGATGTTGATCATATTTTGGTTATATATATTCTCCTTGTTGAAATATTATCCTATCTTTGTTGTTGTTTGCTGTTGATAATTGCTATATTAAGGGGAGCAAACATCTGTGATAAACTCTAAAGGAGGAGAAATTAAAGAATTTTTCAGAGAAAGGAGAAGTTAACCATGTCTGATGATGTCAAAAAGGGGGAGAAATTAAACAAAAAGCAACTCATTAAAACCAAAACCCTAAATTATGAAAAAAAAAAAAAAAAGGGGGGGGGAGAAATTAAACAAAAATTGGAGAAATTAAACAAATTAAACAAAAATTTGAGAAATTTGGTATCAGACAGAAATTAAACAAAAAGCCATCCATCAAAAGCAAAATCATAAATTATGAGCAATTAAAAAAAAATTATGAGCAATTAAAGAAAAAGCAATCAAAACTACAAATTATGGGAAATTAATGAATGAATTGAAAATTTAAAGAACAATATCAAAAATACAATGCTAAGTACAATGCTTTACATATGCTCACCTTGATACATCTTTTGAAAGTTTATTTACCTTGATACATCTTAAGAAATTTAACTTACTCTGGTACATCCTAAAATTTTTTTAACTTGCTCTAATACAATATAAAATTTGCTCTGATACAGTGTAAAATTTTCCCTGATACATTGTAAAATCTTTTCTGATAACATTGTAAAAATTGTTTTTCTTGCTCTGATACATTGCAAAATTTATTTTTCTCTTGCTCTGATATATCTTAAACTCAAAATGATCTAATACTCTTTTCAAATCTTTATGAAAATGGACAAACTATTTTTGCATATGACCATTTATATTCACATACCAAAAGAATCATACTCTTTTCAAACATATACACCTATAATGCATTCTTTTGAAATTAATGTATTCACATAAATGCTTTTGTTCAAATATTTTGTCATCATCAAAAAGGGGGAGATTGTTGCTCCTAGATTGATTTTGATGATTACAAAGCAGATTGAAGGGATACAAATAATTTTAAATTGATAAAGTCCTTATGCTCTTCAAGGGCAAAATCATAATTTCACTAAAATCCTGATTTGATAGTATCATTTGGTAGAACAAATGATTTGTAAACTATTGGTGAAAATTTCATTATTTTTGGACTTATATTTTTGAAGTGATGAAGGTTTGAAGTGCATGAGTCGACTCATGAGTCAACTCATGGCACTATGAGCTGATTGGCATGCAAAAAAAATTTCCATGGCACGCTAGTTTTCTGGCTTGGCACGACCTGTGAGTCGACTCATGAGTCGACCCACAAGGCATGAGTCGACTCATGAGTCGACCCCTGCTGATTTGAGCCAAGAATTTCCAGAAACTCATTCTCTGGTCTTTGCAACAGAAGTCGACTCATGAGTCGACTCCTGAAGCATGAGTCGACTCATGAGTCGACCCCTGCGACGGAAAATATCAGCAATGGCTATTTTTTTGTCCGTTTTAATTGCCTTTTATGCTTCCTAAAATTGCTCTAACGGCTCTTTATCTGTCTAAATTATTTTCTCTTGCTTCTAATGCTATAAAATGTTTCAAATGGTGAAAGAAATCGCAGAGGAAAGAAGATCAATCGGCAGATCAAACGAGAGATCAAATTCATTGAGAGGATCCAAAAGATATATGCAAAGTGATCAAAGAAATATTTGAGAGAAAAAGAAAAGAGGATCCAAAATCCACACGAGAGATTGTGAAAGAGATTCAAGAGCATTCAAAGAGAGGATTTGTCACGCCTATTGTTTCAACCTTGATCTAGAGATCTTTCAAAGCCTTCAAGAGATCTTCAATCAACGATCATCCTCTTCTCAAGCATTCATTCAAGCGTTCATCCACCTTGAGAAAATTCAAAAAGGGTTTCTTCATTTGAGTAAAATATTTTTAATTGTTATATTCGCTCATTTAAGGAGCTGTTATTATATTAATTTGTGCTCTAAGCTATTTTACTCTTTGTGAGTATTTGTTCTTGTTTTTGGAGGATTTCCAAAATAAGGAAAGGTTGATCCGAACCTGAAATCGGAGTGTTTTGGGTTTACTTGTACCCAGAAAACAAGTAGACTAGCTTGGGATAGCTAGTGTCGGAGTTTCCGACGTTTGTATTCGGATTGAATACAAGTATAATAGATTGAAAATTCCCAAGTAGGAGCTTGGAGAGTGGATGTAGGTGCAAGGTTGGCACCGAACCACTATAAATCCTTGTGTTTGTGGTGTGCTTTATTGTTTCTCTTTATTTCTTTATTATATCCTTGCATTCTTGCTTTAGGTAATTAATCTTGAATTAAAGTCTTTGTTCTCATTCATCATAAGTAATTAATTAAGCCTAAAATTTTTAGAAACCCAATTCACCCTCCCTCTTGGGTTGCATAGCTGGGCAACACCAACCCATATGGCCTACAGCGACCTATGCTCGATAGAAGCTGTCATCCTTATTAACAGCCTATCATTTGGTCGTGAACAGTTTTAAGGACTAATCGATAAATCCTCTCTTTATCGAACTTAAATAGTCCTAAGGACTTCATCATAACAACGGAGTTCATTAGAAGATGAAAGCTTATGATGAAAATGCCAAATATATTTTATTTATTAACAAATCAATTACAATACTTGGTTGCTCAACCGTCAACAGCTTGACGATTGGCTTTTTGGGACACATTTCCCAACAACTCCCACTTGTCCTAAAGCCACTCGGCACAGTATCTAATACCCATCTTCGACTTGTGGTTGTCAAACTCCTTTATCGCCAGGGCTTTAGTGAAGGGGTCGGCTAGGTTCTCCTTTCCGTCGATCTTCTGAAGGTTGACGTCACCTCGATCCACGATCTCTCGGATCAGGTGGAAGCGGTGCAAGATGTGCTTCGTCCGCTAATGTGCTTTGGGTTCCTTCACCTGAGCTATGGCACCAGTGCTGTCGCAGTAGAGCAGGACTGGACCATCGAGGGAGGGTGCTACTCCAAGCTCGTTGATGAATTTCCTCAGCCACATAGCTTCCTTCGCAGCATCTGATGCTGTGATATACTCCGCTTCACAAATAGAGTCTGCCACAGTATGCTGCTTGGAACTCTTCCAGCAGATGGCTCCACCATTCAGAGTAAAGATATAACCCGACACGCTCCTGCTGTCATCATGGTCAGATTGGAAACTGGAGTCTATGAACCCCACAAGTTTCAGATCTGACTCGCCATAAACCAACCATTGGTCCTTAGTATTTCTCAAATACTTAAGGATGGCTTTAACCACTTTCCAGTGATTTTCTCCAAGATCATATTGGTATCTACTCACTACTCCTAGTGAGTATGCCACATCTGGTCTTGTACATATCATGGCGTACATGATAGATCCCACGGCTGAAGCATATGGGACTCTACTCATACGCTCTCTCTCTTCAGGAGTTGTCGGACAATCCTTCTTAGAGAGAGAAATTCCATGGCCTATCGGTAGATAGCCCTTCTTGAAATTCTCCATGCTGAACCTCTTCAGCACAGTGTCTATGTACATGGACTGGGATGACCCAAGCATCCTTTTAGATCTATCCCTATAGATCTTCATCCCTAAGATGTAGGATGCTTCACCCAAGTCCTTCATGGAGAACTGTGATGACAACCAAACTTTTATTCCCTGTAGTGCGGGGATGTCATTCCCGATTAAGAGAATGTCATCCACGTACAAGACAAGGAATACCACAACTGGACCATTTCTCCATTTATAGATGCAGGGCTCTTCTCCATTCTTAATGAAGCCATACATTTTGATCACCTTATCAAAACGCATGTTCCAACTCCGAGAAGCTTGCTTCAGTCCATAAATGGATCTCTGAAGCTTGCACACCTTGGACTCATCTGTGGATGTAAACCCTTCAGGTTGTATCATATACACCTCTTCAGTCAGCTCTCCATTCAGGAAAGCTGTCTTTACATCCATCTGCCAGATCTCATAATCCAGATGGGCAGCTATTGCAAGCATTATCCGAATAGATTTGAGCATTGCCACAGGGGAAAACATCTCGTCATAGTCAATACCATAACGTTGACGATACCCCTTGGCAACTAGACGGGCTTTATAGGTCTCCACCTTTCCGTCTGCACCCCTCTTCCTTTTGAAGACCCATTTACACCCAATGGGTTTAACCCCTTCAGGTGGGTCAACCAATGTCCATACATCGTTGACCTTCATGGACTCCATTTCGGATTTTATGGCTTTAAGCCATTTCTCGAAATCAGGTCTCTGCATAGCATCCATATAGGTGATCGGATCCTCATTATTCTCATCAAGTTCGATGGGATCACCATCCCAGACCAAGAAACTGTAGTATCTGTCCGCTGATGCGGTACTCTACCGGATCACCTTAATGGTGCAGGTATATTGGGCTCCGGATGTGATCTAATCATATCCGACTCAGGTTCAGCTATTGGTGTCGGTCCTTCTACCTGTTGAACTTCATCAAGTTCAATCTTAGAGGCAACGGTTCCTTCACCAAGGAACTCCTTTTCTAAAAAGATTGCCTTAAGGCAAACGAACACCTTTTGTTCATCAGCATGGTAGAAAAAATATCCTTTTGTCTCTTTGGGGTACCCTATGAATGAGCATTTGTCAGACCTAGGTCCAAGTTTGTCTGTGACTAATCGTTTGACATAGCCCGGGCACCCCCAGACCCTAAGGTGTGAAAGTACTGGCTTACGCCCTGTCCATATCTCATATGGAGTCTTAATTACAGACTTACTTGGAATCCTATTTAACAGATAACAGGCCGATTCGAGTGCATATCCCCAGAAGGATATCAGCAAGCTAGCAAAACCCATCATGGATCGGACCATGTCTAACAAAGTCTGATTCCTCCTTTCAAACACACCATTATGCTGTGGTGTTCCTGGAGGAGTCTATTGGGAGAGAATCACATTCTCTCCTAGATATGTGAGAAACTCACTAGAAAGGTATTCTCCTCCTCGATCAGATCGAAGAGTTTTAATACTCTTCCCAGTTTATTTTTCTACTTCACTTCAGAATCGTTTGAACATTTCAAATGAATCCGACTTATGTTTCATCAGATAGACATATCCATATCAGGATAGGTCATCCGTGAAAGTTATGAAGTAGAAATATCCACCTCTAGCACTGGTGCTCATGGGCCCACATACATCAGTATGTACTAGGCTCAAGAGCTCAGTAGCTCTCTCATCTTTTTCAGTAAAAGGTGACTTGGTCATTTTACCAAGAAGACAGGACTCACAGGTTGGAAGTGATTCACAATCACTAACTTCGAGGATTCCCTCTTGAGTCAACATGTTTATTCTATTCTTGTTTATATGACCTAGCCTACAATGCCATAAGTAGATATCTGACACACTATCTAATCTAGGGTGCTTGCCAGTAGAATAGACTCTTATCAGGCTTGACCTTTTTGGTCTGGCTCTGCACTGATGTCCTAGCCTGAACTTGCACCTTCTTTACTTTCTTCTTCTTGTTCTTCTTCCCTTTCTTAAAAGGTCGAGAACCAGAAGACGAACCTCCCACTAAATTCACCGACTCCTTGTGAAGTTGGTGATCCTTCTCAAAGTTCTGAAGCAACCCCAGTAACCCGTGGTAGTTCTCTTCAGGCTTTGTCATTCTATAATGAGTGAGGAATGGGAGATAAGACTTGGGCAGCGAGTTCAGTATTGCATCTTTCCCAAGCTGCTCATGCAAGAAAAAGTCGAGCTTGCTCAATCATTCCATCAGCTCGATCATGTACAATACATGATCAGTGACAGAGGCACCATCCCGCATTTTGGCGTTGAAGATGGCACAACTAGTCTTGTGCCTCTCCACGTCATCGGGTGTGCCAAAGGCATCCTCCAACACTTGAAGCTTGTCCTTTGGCTGAGCCGTCTCGAATCTGCGACTGAACTCATCGCTCATGATAGCCAGCATGATACAGCGCACCATGGTCCGATCACTGAGCCACTTCTGGTAAGTGTCTCTGATTGTTCCACATGCATTGACAGCTGGCTCCTCAGGTGCAGGATCTATTATCACATATAGGATCCGTTCATGCTCCAGGACTATCTTCAACTTTCGGTACCAGCTACCGAAGTTGGGTCCCACCAACTTATCATTGTCCAACAATGATCGGAGCAATAGGGAAGTGGCCATATTTGCACAAAGGAGAACCATAACCTAATTAGTAATTGATTCATTAAACCTAAAGATTTGGACTTTAATCAAAAAGTTTCTCCCACTATTTTATTCGAATTGGTAGCCTCTACCTCCAACTCGAGGAATTATCCTAATTCCTTAGCGGGTACTAGAATCCACTTAGACTGCACACAAGCCCAACTTTGTTTGGCCAACCCATGTACATCTAAGGGTAGGTTCATAACCAATTGTTTCTCTAAATAATTTTTAGTAATTTTAATTTTGCCTCAGAAACCTAATCAGTAGGCTTTGGCCTCCACTGTAAGGATCCAGTTAGGTCCAACCATTAACATGATCATACTTGGTGTATCTAACCAACGAATGATTAAGCCCAACTTTGGTTGGCTCACCTAACCACCATTAGAGAGATACTTCCAAGTCGTCATATGATGAGTGATAATTCTATTAGTCAACAAGCACCAGGCCTTTGGGTTTGCAATGATTATTGAGTTAATGGACTCATTATCAAACACCTTAATGGGAGGCTATGACTCAGTTATCTCCATAACTTTATCATTTTAAGGACCTAATAATTTTAGAAAATTTAAATAATATAGAGGATGAAGTCAGATGAACCAGCTTATCATGATCCTCCCACTGGCTTCACCAAGTCAGCTTAAGGGAGACCAGGGCTGGTTTAGGAGCACCTAAATCAGTCACACTGATTTACCTAGCTGACATGGGTCAGCTCGAATAGTCAAGTGATCCGATCAAAACATAATTTCACCAAGAGGCCAGGTAAGTTCGATCAGTGGGAGGGTCTGCCAAAGCTTGCCTTAGACACCATCAGAAATGGCCAGGTAAGCGGGCTCCCAATTAAAAACCACCGGTCTGGTTTATCTTAGACACCAACTGGTTTAATTAGTTTCGATTAGATCAACCTAACAGTTCGTACTAGACCGCTTAGCCAAGAATCAAGTCCATTTGGTTCTCGTTAAAGACATGGACTTGACCAACTACAACTATTGTAATTGATCTAGAGAATCCTTGACCTAATCTAAGACAACAATTGATTAGATTTAGTCAATTCTCTAATTAAGTCCATCTTTAATCTAACCATAGGTCTAACCCAATTAATGGACCTAATTCCCACTAACCCATTAACCCAATGTGTTATGATTTGTGTCTTAGGTTCTTCAATTCACAATCCTAAAACCTAATAAAAAACTTCTTAATTCTTAATTAAGTTTTGGGTTGAGGGTTGGGTTCGGCTTTTCAAAAAATAATTTTCATATTTGTAAAATAATTTTACAATATGATTCTACCAACCATATTGCATGTTTGATTCATAATCAAGATGCAAGTGAAATAAACATGAAACTACTTTAGATCTAATCTAAACAGGTTCATGTAATTGAAACAATTTCAACTTTAAACAATTTCTTTGCACAAAAATTATTAACAAAGAGATTTTATTTCAGATTTAAATATCTTTTAAATCTAATAAATCATAAATTTAATCTAGATCATATCTAATAAATTTATGATTAAAGATAGATCTACACAAACTAGGACAACCTTTGCACTGTAAGGGGTAAACCTTACAGCAGGACAACCTTGCAGTTTGTGATTGATCTAAAATTTTAATTTCAGATTTAATAATCAGATTATAAATTAGATCTAATCTAAAAAATAATCTAAGCATATATAAATAATCATGTAATAAAGAACCTAGGCTCTGATACCAATTGTAGGAACCAGATCTAGGGTTTCAGGGTTAGATCTTGAAAAAGAGGGTTAGATCTTGAAACTTTTTCAAGATCATACAGCGGAAGACTAAAATAAATCAAAATTTATTTTATAAGATCAAAAAATCCCTAGATCTAAGATCCTATTACATGATTATTACATGGCATTAAATCAAAAATTAAAATATATAAATATAGCATGAACTACATGTTGATCATATCAACATATTTCTATACTACATCTAATGTATGTATTAAACAATAGATCAGATCTATTACCTTGCAAGTTAGACGTTCTAACCTTGCTGATCTGAGCTTGAAGATGATGTTGCAAGCCGCACATACATCCGGCCTCTAGGAGTCGTCCACACGAGCCCACGAATCTCGATCAGAAGTCCTGCTTCAGGAAATCAGCACAGTATGCTAGTACTGCGCTGATCTTTCTTTGATGGTTCATCAGGTGCCTCCTTCTTCTTGATTTGGACTCTTCCAAAGATAGAAAGTAAAAGGAGGAGTTTCAGATCTGAGACACTCTCAGGAAACTCAAGATGGAGGGAGGAAAGATATGAAAACAAAAACCCAAGAAGAAGACCCTCTTCTTCTTCACGTTTTTCTCTCTAGACACCCAAACTTGCATCTTTTATATCTCCATGACCCAAAGGTATTTCTCTCTGATTTTTAGATGGCACAAAGATCTCTCAAATCTCTAATTTCTCCTAAAATTTCACGAAGAAACTCATCTTATATAGAGAGATATGATAGAGTCCTTGTCTAGGTCAAACACCTAGTCAAGGCTTATCCAAACATGGCAAGTTAAGGGACGCCCAACTCTTGAGCACCTCCTTCATATTTTCATGTATGAATTAACAGAAAAGGGTACATAATATATACCCTAAAAGCTATGAAAATTCCAAAAAAAATTTGGATAAATTCGGTGCAAAATTGAAAGAGTTTTGGATTTCTAAAACTCTATCTCATAGAATTCGAAATCCAAACTTATTCCTTTTAGATTTGATCCAAACCACCTTCCATGTAAGAAAGAAGAGAGGAGATCTTTTGTGAACGTGGGAGAGATCTGGGAGAGGGCTTTTGTCGCACAAAATAAGTGAAGATTGGCATTGAATAAGAGAGAGGGCGTGGAGAAGGCTTATGTGGCGCAAGGTGGAATCCTAGTCTTACTAGGATTCTGTCTTATGACTTGTTTTAATTTGGTTTCCCAAACCAAATCAAATCAAAATTAGATCAACCCAATTAAAATAGGTCTTAACCCAATTAAGAACCTAATTTAATCAGATTAAATTAGATTTAAATCTGATTTAATTTTCTAATCAAATTAAAAATTAGATTGACCCAAGTCCTAGTTGAACTAGGACTAGTTTTTTCTTGCACTTGGCTTATCCAATAAACCAATTGGACTTAATCCAATCAAGCCCAAACTAAATCTAATTAAATCATATTTAATTAGACTTAATCTCAGCTCATTGGCTTAATCAAATTAAGCCAATCAGCAATCGAATTGCTAATAGATCCTCTTGCAACACTTGCACTGGGTTAAATGTCAATCGTATTGATCATTTAACCCTAGAACGATTCTTAATTGTTGATCAACCATCTGATCGGATCATGAACTCTAATGTGTGTGACCTCATAGGTCTAAACCTAAGCCGGTAGCATAAAAATAAATTCCTATACCAATCGAAGTGACCATCTAGCAATGGTACCCGACGACCGGATAGGTCGAATGTGTAGAACAACATCCTTAGAACCCATGCGGATATAGTTTTCATATAATTCATCCCCTTGACCAAAATGATCATAGGACACTCCAGAGCTCAATTGTCAACTCTGATCAGGTTGTCCACATTGTATTTCAAAATATCAAATCCATCTGATGGATTACCCTGGCCAAGGTTTTGCTAAATTGAAATACAGCGACTCATTCTTCTCCAACTCTTGGAGTGGTCAATCCCATCTCGATCATACTCTGACTTCGCAAGTACTTGACTGTGCCCAGAAGCCTTTCGTCCCTGAATTAGAAATTCAGTTAGTCCAGTACCAAAGCACAGTGAGTTGCTTGCAAGTCACTGAGGCGATCTCAGGTCTAAAGGACACTTATACCTATATCCCATCAGAGATATTCTCGACAGTAGAATACTCTGGAGTTGGTCACGTTCAATGATGATGTACCCTTACATCTCACCTGTATGCCATACCAATGTCTCCACACTCCTTGATTAAGAGGACAATCAACCCATATGGCCTACAGCGACCTATGCTCGATAGAAGCTGTCGTCCTTATTAACAGCCTATCATTTGGTCGTGAACAGTTTTAAGGACTAATCGATAAATCCTCTCTTTATCGAACTTAAATAGTCCTAAGGACTTCATCATAACAACGGAGTTCATTAGAAGATGAAAGCTTATGATGAAAATACCAAATATATTTTATTTATTAACAAATCAATTACAATACTTGATTGCTCAACCGTCAACAGCTTGACGATTGGCTTTTTGGGACACATTTCTCAACATTAACTACACCTAAAGGTTTATCACTTTTTATTCTATTGGGTTGCTACTACATACTGCTAGATGTCATTGGTGAATTATGAGACCCACAAGCATCATTTTGATGATCGATGATCTTTGGTAGGTAGAGTTAGAACGGTTCTCCCATTGAAAAGAGTTTCAATGATATTATAATAGGGATCACAATATATCTCACTACTAAATAGAATAGAACCTATGGGTCATACACAAAGAGATTTTTGACTGATCAGATGGTTGAATTACGATTATGAATCATGATAGGATTTGATTATCAATGTGATTGATGATTGATCCAATGTAGAGTTACAATTAAGTAACTCACTAAAGAGTTAGTGAGTTATAGGAGGATTAATTGGTAATTGAATTATTAATTGACTTAATTTGATTGAGTAATAGAGCTTGTATCAAGTCTAATTAAATTAGATTTGACTTGATATGGATTTGATTTGATCAAACCTAATTAGGTTATGAGATAACCAAATTGCATGAGAGAATGATTTCTAATTGAATTAAGATTTGAGTTTGACTTAATTTTTAATTAGAGTAGAATCTAAATAAGAGTATTTGAGTTTCTATTTGAACTAAAAATTCTCATCTTCATGGGTGTATTAAATCCTAATTGGATTAGGATTAAAATTGAGTTTGATTTAAGCACCAAGAAAGAGTTCAAAAGGACTACGACTCCTTCTCTAATTAGATGACATCTAATCTAAATAGGTTGGATTTCAAATCAGAATTAAATTTTTATTTATTTAGGTCTAATCAATTTCTAATATGATTAGAATTGATTAAAATTTAAATTGGTTTAAACCATCCATCTAAAAGAAGAGTCCCATGAGATTGAAACTCTTCCTTCCATGCATTACATGAAGCCCCATGCCCACGTATGTTTGATGCCACAAAAATCCCACGCCCTCTCCCTTTTTTAACATGTAAGAAGGAGTCTTAAAATCGTTCTTTCCATGAGATAGGTGGGCACAAAAATTTGATGGGTTGGGCGGCATAAAAATCCTAGAGTCCAAAGGAGTTTGGACTCTTATTTCCTATTCAAACACCTTATCCCTTTGCCTATTTAAACATGTGTTTTATGGGGCGTTAAAGGGCTGAGAGGAGATCAGGTTTGACACCAAAAATCAGAGGTTTTGTGCATGGAAAATCAAGGGAGAGAGAGGGACAGCGTGATGCATCTAGGCATGAGGTAAGTTCATATATATCTCTTCTTTCTTACCAACAAACAAAGGTTGGTTGTTAGGACCTCTTCTCCCTCTCTTTTGTCCTAGTTTGGATATGGATTTCTCCTCTCCTCTTGTCCAAAAGTTGGATAAAAATTCTTACATCTCTAGTGTAGAGATTTGGTGCATGGGTTTAAGAAAGAAAAGAGAAGAAAGAATTCTTCTCATGATCTCTAGCGTAGAGATCAACATCCTCCCATCTTCTTCTTCTTCTTTAAGAGTGTCTTAAGAGAAAAGAAGATTTTTAATCGTCAAGATATGATCTCTGTAAAAGAATTAGTACTCCAGTGAGATCAAGAAGCTTCTAACCAGATCAAAATTTTATGTAGATATCCGTAGAAGCCGGACACTTGTGCGACTTCAAGAGACCTTTGGAAGACATTCATAATCATCAGTTCACGATGAAGATTGATCCGTGCTAAGGTATGTTCTCTATTTATTTTTTTCTATTTAATTTTTATATCTGAATCCTATCTCACATATGTCGATCATATTTATGATTTTAAAATTTGATCTTATGCATGCTTAGATTAAATTAGATTTAATCTGAATTTTTAAATTTTCACTGTGTAGTTATTTTAAAAAATTTTTGTATGTATGAAATCATAAAACTCCAACACTATCGGGCTTCCATGTCCCGAAAGAATTTTTCTGGAGCATGGTGTTTGTTTTGTGCAACAGAAACATGGTTAGCGTCCCATGGGATGAGATGCCTCATTCATCATCTCATGGGATGCCTCATTCCTCATCCTTATCCATTCAGATCCATGCCAATTTTCTTATGGGGCATGGAGTTTAGTCCGCTATCTGATGGATGGTTGAATGGATAAAGTTCGATTTAAGTTGGATTTGATCCAAACCATAGCTACACCCTAATCAATGTGCCACCTAGAAGTCCATATGGTTGTGGACCCCTAAAATTATGACACGCCAACTTATTCTTAGATTTTTCCCATGCCTAAACTAGATTAGCACCTCCCTTGATGGCCATTGGAAGGCCATTGGTCACTGATCAAGGGTGGAGAAAAATAGGCACTCCTAAGAAAGCTTCGCGACCTCTTGAAAAATATCGATGAATTATTTTTTGAAGAGTCCTACGCGAAGTGACTCTTGAAAATTATTTCGGTGATTCCACATGATATGGAATTTTCCATCGGATGTGAGAAGGTTGGACCGATGTGAGATGGGCATGAGATTTTGCAGGGAAGGGCACGAGATAGAATGGATAAGTGTCCGATCTTCAGATATAAATAAGGGATGAAGACAGGGTATTCCATTCATCCGAGAAATCTCAAATTCTTTCTTTCTTACAATAGTCTCCTAGGTGTCTGAATATTCCTTTTCCTTCCCTTATTAAGACCAAGTCTAGATTAGGACAAAAGGTCTGCTTTAGGACAAGGGCTTAGGAAGAAAAATAGGAAAGACAAGGAGAATAGAAAGAAGGAAAAGAGAAAGGCAAGGGAGAGAGGAAAGAAGCCCCAAGGTTCTGCTATCCAGAGGAGTTTTTGAAGGAAGAATTTAGAGGGAAGAAACCTGTCTAAGGAGAGAGTGTCTTGATCAAGGTCCTATATGGACCAACATTGGAGGACGAATGCTTGGGCGTCTAGTAGAAAAGATTGAATACCGGCTTCTTCCCATCTACTTCAGCATAAGGTATGTTATTTGTCATCACCATGTTTACATGTTTATATGATTGAATGTCATCAAGGGGGTTCCTTGGTTTAGATTTGAGTAATATAGGATTTCATAATGCTAAAAATTTTAAAATCCATTATGCTTTCATTGTGTATGTTATTATCAAACCCTTACAAAAGGTAAATATAAGATGAATGAACCGGATTAATTGATCATAAGATAAGATAAGGTGATTTCCCCTCTTATGGGTGCAAATAGACTCTTGAAAATCTTATCTCTAGAATACAATATCTGACTCAAAGGTGATATAAGATTGTACTTTTTAATCACTGTTGAGATTTGATGCCTCGAAATTCAGTCTACATTAAGCCCACAGCGAGGTCCAGGATGACGAACGGAGTCCAACAAGCCTAAGAACAATCCAAATGTAGTCTAGACGGTGAAGATATGTGTGAAAGAAGGCTCGGAGCAGGTGGCATGCTCACGAGGCAGCAGAGGCCAGTGGCGGCGGAGCCAGGCCCGGCGGATGCACGCATGGGCAAGCCCAGCATAGGTGCACATGCGGGCCGGCCTAGCATGCCCATGGGTGCCCAGGCCCAGCATCTTATCGCGGTCCACCATGGACCATAGGGTGCTGGGCAGTCCATGGAGGCTGCATGGACCGATCACGTGGTCTACGTACGGTCTAGGGGCATTTGTATGCGATCCGACAGTCCAGATTACGGACGATCATGATCGGATGGCTAAAACTCAATCCGAGTATGATCAGACTTGATCTGAGATGGTAGTGCACAATCGGATAGCTCTGGTGTGAGCCGGTCACAATTGGACGGCCACAGATGGTTCTAGGATTGATTTGGACTCGATATTTCTAGTATAACACTATTTTGGAGATTTTGGAGCCTATATAGCTCTGATTAACGAACCATTTATTGCGTTGGATAGCTGGTGATGTTCTGGAGGTGTAGAAAGACTTCACAAGAAGTTTTGGAGAGCTTTTGTGAGGATTTTGAAACTTTTTATTGAGAGAATCTTGTACAAGGGTTGAGTGGTGAGTTTCTCTTGTATTGTTATGTTTTATTTTCTCATAGTGAAGCTTGCACGCCCCATGGAGGTAGATTTGAGGCCGATCTACATATTTATATAGTATTTCTTATTTTATTTCTTCTTTTTTTCTGCTGCAACATGTGATACTGGATCCTGCACAACAATCACCTTAATCAAGAATCCACTCTTAAAAAGATGAGGTATACAAGGAATGTTTGAGAAAAAGGAAAGTAATAAAATAGAAAGTCAGAACCAAAAGGATTCTGATTAATTTATAAGAGTTAACCTTCAATAACTATAAGGAATTTGATGCATGGACTAATGGACCGCTTCTCATATATTAAAGAGGAGGAGAACATCCCAATTAGTCAAACCATGAAGTCTGTGTTCTATATTACATTCTTTAAGAGAAAAGGAGACCTATTTACATTATAATTATCCAAATTCAAATTTGATGAGGTGTTAGCTACAACTTTTGGATTTCTAGTATCTCTAATGAAAAAAGAATTAGGTTAGTAGAACATGTAGGTTCACAAACTAGACTTGATAATTGGACCACTTTTTGGTTCATGAATAAGTTGACAAAAGTTATTCTGCAACATATTTTTTCATTCAGGAAAAATGAGGTTAAAGAAATAGTATTTTTGAAATTTCAAGAAAGATTACAAAATATATTTTTTTCTTTTAAAAAAATGGAACTTGTCTTTTGTCAGCATTTATCCCTTCCAATATGAATAAATTGTTTCAACTGAACGATTTTATTGAGGCATGGCTCAAATTATTTCTACATTTTTTTAATTTATTGACCTTATCCTAGGTCCCAAGGCATACCAATCCCAGCATTTTTGGATTCTAAATTTAAATTAACATCTAATTTTCTTAAAATATAAGATCATTAGAGATATTGAAATGCTTGACCCTTTCCATCCAACTAAAAAGATGCGGCCATTCAGGCATTATTGCTCGGTTCATTATTTCTAATAAATTTTGATCAACTAACTCTAATACAGAGATGGCAGTTTGCAACTCAACCTATCAGTCCAATCTACAACCAATCCGCTTTAAGCATATATAGGATGTGCATAAATAGATTTTGATCATAAATAAGGTAGCTTGTATAGATTTATTTATTAAATGGATTTGGTTTAGGTTTTACTCGTGATTCATTTAATTTGTTTGATTAATCTAATAATTATGTTGGATCATGATGACATATTTAATTCATTTAAGATACGTTTAATCCATTTAGAACGAACTTAACTGGTTTATATTTGTTTAAGCTATTTATCTAATTTGACCCATTTATTAAATGAGTTATGCTGGTTGAGTTAGGTTACCTATTTAGTAAATAGTTCAGGATTAAATCAAAATTTTATATCTATTTAATAAATAAATTAGATTCAGATTGATAAATTTTTAATTTAATATATATTTGACTTGATTGGACCCAATTGCTATCTCTCCTTCAAGGTTTGAGCTTATTGCATTGTATGTAAACAGAAAGATTTTGCGGCCACCTTTACATGGCGGGCCACAAAACCTGCAGCCAAGACTTATCCTTGAAATGACAAAATAGATAAATCACTAAATTTTAGGAGTTTAAAATTATGCTATTCAATTTTAAATATTTTTTCATCATTTTTTCCTCCTTAATTGTCTTAATCCCAGCGCTACTAGAGGGAAAAAACTTGCTGCTTATAAGAAGAAAACTTCTATAAAACCCGGCCTCCCGCCGCCCAAAGAAGCCTAATGTTTAAGTGCGTCGCACTTGCAAGATTATGGTACATAATAACCTAGCAGGCTAGCGCGACCGTCTGGATGATATAATTCAGATCCAACGGCTTCCATCATACGAAACACAGCGAAGAAAAATGGCGGGAAGAGCATCGAGTTCGAACCCTTCCGATGTCCTCCGGCGAATCAAAGGTCGATAACAAGCACATCCAGCTGCTCCTTCTCGTGACGATCGTTTCCTGATGTCTCCGCGATTTCTTGCAGGTTTCGTCCGATCACTCATTGAGGATATCTCCATCAATCGCGCTCCTTCGGTTGCCCTCGATCGCTTCCGCATCTATTGCTCGGATCCCTCCGGGAACTGGTCCGACTGTCTTCCCTCTTTGCCGGTTGATTTTTTCCTCTATTTGGAATGCCATTCTTTGAATTCGTCCCAACGTTTCTTGAAAAAAGAAAAAAAGGATAAGAAAACGCTCTGTTGTTTTTTGCAAATCGGAGCTTCTGTTTTGCAATCTGATTATAAGGGGATCGCTCTATTCTTTTTACTGATTATTTATGGATCAGCTTGTTGATCTGTGCGCATATGGATTATAGTTAACCTAGCGTTATCAGGTCGCAATTGGTTGAATCTTTTGAAGCATGAACGGTTGAATAGTCTAAGCTCATCTTGTGATTGTAATTGAATATTGATGAAGTTATGGCAATGTTCATGTGTTATTTTTTTTTCTGATACGAAGATTTTGGATTGCAGTAATTGTCTTCCAGTAAATTGAGAACTATTTTTCTTAAGAAAGAAAATAGAGACTATGCTACTCAAGAATTTCTAGGAGCATAGTGCTATATCACAAATCAGTGTTCTTCATACAAGTCCATAGTTTTTGGAGCTTAGAGTCACATCATTGCATTATTATTTAGTCTTTGCTGAAATTTTAAGTTACCGGCATGCATAATTGGAAACATCTTAGAGTTTTAGGTCTTCACCATCGATGCTTCTGAGGTGTTTTTTTTAAATGATATATTTCATCGTGCAATATAATGCTACTGAATGCTGGGCTTCAAGGTAGCTTTGTTGACATTAAATAGGAAAATTAGTTGTCCAACGATTTGGATTGAGTTAATAATTGCCCTATAATGACATATGGAGCATGCTTTGTTTTAATTGAGGAATCATATTGCCACCTTATTTTGCCAATTTCATATCTTTCCATTTGCTTATCCTTTTTCCTGATGAATCAAATTAGTCATAAAATGTGATTTGTGCTTCAGCATGCTAAATTTCAAAGGCAGAGACAACCAGATTGTTCATGCTAAAATTGCAGCGCAATATCACAACATGCCTTAATCCAAGCTCAGAAAAGTAATACAATCGCACTGTCTAACTTTACAGGAATCCCTAATGGGCAATGCAACGAGATAAGATTTAAAGTTTTCGCACTAGAAAATTTGCATTCAAGATGCATATTTCTTCTATTATATATTAAGGCCATCTTCTTTTCAGATTTTGCTGTTTTGCGTTATTTACTACTGTCTGTACATGCAATGCTCTTTCATAGATGTATGCTTATAACTGTCATCCACTCCCCTTGTTCACCTCTCTTACAGTTTTTTATGTCTGGGTGCAGTATTTGCAGCTATGACTCGCCCATTGGCAAGGAAGTAATCTCACTTGAAAAGGAAAGCCATGCTTACAGACTAGGTAGGCTAAACATTTTTATTTACTTTTGTTGTAGCTTGAATCTAGATCATCTCTTTAAAGTGACTTTATAAATTTTTCTAACTTCCTTTTCTGTTTCTTTTATTCATTTATTTTCCTAGATTTGCACCTCTAGCAAGTCCAATTTTTAGCATGATATACTTACTGCATGCTTATCATCCTCTCTTATCAGATGTATTGCTTAGAGTATTACAAATTGTACAGCAACTATTGCAAGAAAAGAGACATGTATCCAAGAGAGATATCTACTACATGCACCCATCTGTTTTCTTAGGTAATCAACCTGTATATTTAATATCCAGCAATAATAAACTTTTACAAATTGAATATCTTGTTTCCCTTTTGAGACTTACTACAGTTTATTGTTGATCTCAGAAGATAATAAATTGTGTCTAGAGATGATTCATTTGTCTTGAAAGTGGCTGAGGGGGATGGTTCACATGGACAGCATCATATTTTGCATGCAATGTATTTATACCATAATATTGAATGACAATATGCAGCAACATTCTCTCCTACATTTGATTTGACACTTCAAGGGTTTTTCAATGATTTGGAGGGCGTATTTACTATTCCTTTTCTCATTGCTCCTGAATTCTTAGATCAAAATCTACTTTCTCCATGACTTCCTTTTGCCTCTTCTTTCTATAGCATAATTATCTTCCTACTCCATGTATATGAGAAATAACAAGAAAACACAATAGTCTAGTGATGGGCTTAATCAGTCACAGTCTTCTAGAGAATACCTGTTCATCTTGTATGATATAATTTTGAGCTAAGGATTGAAAACTTTTTCTCGGTTTTGGGTAGGAAAAGGAAACTTTAATTTTTAATGGTTTCAATAGCATTGCCAAACAATTGTTAGCTCAGTTAGTTGGCACCTCTCCCATAAGGGGTTGTACCTTAGGAGGTCCAACTGCCCAAATCTTGGGTATTGCTACTAAAAAAATAAGTTTCAGCAGCTTTGATTTGAGACTTGGACTTTCAGTGAATAAATAAGAAAAAAATGAGAGATTAAACAGAAAAACTAAGAAAATTCAAAAGCAAATTAAAATAAGATATCTTGATTACCATTTTAGAGTAAGCTAACTTGTTTTAGAACCTTGGATATATCATGTGTAGTTTTTCTGATGTGAATCTTTTGGCGGTTTGCTATTATACAAATGTGAAACATAAAAAATGAAAGAAATTGGAAAAGTCAAAAAAATACTTAGAATACAAGATTAGATATCATTTCAAAATCCAAATTTGTTGTTTTGAATGTGTCCACTAGGCCTGCTATAGGCTGATATTCTTTGTAGTTCTCCTCTGCAAAATTACATCAGGGCTTAGGTAGTTCATAAAAGAAAAGTCCTAACCACACTTCTGAATCTACAGCACCCAGTTGATAGTAATGATGTTGAAATTCACATACAAAATTATCAAAATAGCATGCACCAAATATATTTAATTTTGATATATTTTGTTTAATTTGCTTTAGTTTAAGATCTTTTTACCATCTATTTTGCCGAAACATTCTCATTTAAGTTCTTTAGCAAACCATGAGCATCATCCAATATTTCTGCTTTTCATTTTGTATGGTTTAAACTACCTTTGAATTGAGCCTGGGAATGTTGAGCATTTTTCTTCCTAACATATTAAGGGAAAGCTGTTGCTGTTAAATCATCCAAATACATCAGCAATACTGTCCATTGTTATAACTGTCATATATCAGGGCATTGTGCATATGCATTTTGCGCCGTGCTGGGAACTTACATGTTGGAGCTACTGAGAAGGATATTGAGGATGAGATAGTGGAGATTGCTCATGTTCTTGATCAGGTTAATAGTGATGAGGATTTGCAGGAGTTTGAGGATGATGAGCCTAGGGTAAATGTCATAAGATGTGTACTTGGCACACCCAAGAGTGAGGATGATTGGAGACACACCTTAATTTTCATGCCTACATCAAGTATGGTGATAAGTGTTGCAAGGCGATTATTGGTGGAGGTAGTTGCATGAATGTTGCCTCCAAGAATACTTTGGAGAGGATGAAGTTAAAGTCCGATCCACACCCTCATTCCTATAAAGTGGCTTGGGAGGATATAACCACTATGCTTGTTAGCCAGTATCACTTAGTCTCTATTTTGTTTGTCACATACCAAGACCAAGTATGGTGCAATGTGCTTCCTGTGGATGTTGCACATGTTTTACTTAAGAAGCCATGGCTATATGACTTAAATATTCCTCATTATGGGAGCACCAATACATATGCATTTTAAATTTGATGGAAAAGAAGTTGTGTTGAATCTTTTCTCATCTATTGAGAGAAAAAGAATCAAAATGAGGATAAATTGCAGGTAGAAGCCATAAAACCCTTGCATGCTTTGAATAATTTTGAATATGAGAGAAGGGAGCAAGGATTTGTGTTTGCATTCTTGGCTAGGGAGGTGAAAGCAGCCTCCACTAAGAGATGATATTAAGGTTCCTTTGGAGGCTAGTCACGTGCTTCCAGATTTTATTGACCTCACAAGCAATGAATTACTTGATGAGTTACCACCTCTTAGGGATTTACAACATGTGATATATTTGGCTCTAGGGTCATCCTTACCTAATTTGCTATCATTGGATTAACCTAATGGAATGTGCCTACTTGATGGGCTTCTACAGAAGGGTTTTCTTGGAGAGAGTTAAGCCCATGTGCTATTTCTGCATTGCTTATACCGAAGAAGTATGGAAGCTGGAGGTTATTATTAATAGCTAACCATGAAGAAGATCATGATCGAGTATGGGTTCCTCATATCTTGATCAGATGATGTGTCAAATGTGATAGCTGGATTTGTTTATTTTTTCATAGGATAGGTCTTTGGAATGGTTACCATCACTTCCATTTACAACAAGGAGATAATGGAAAACAACACTCAAACTAGAGATGGGTTGTATGAATCGTTAGTCACATCCTTTGGGCTAACCAATACATTGAGCATATTAATGTGAGTTATGACATAGGTCTCTGTCATTGAGTTGGTGTTTTTCTAGTAGTCTATTTTGATGACATCCTCATTTATAGCAAGGCTAAGGAGGAACATCTCCTTCATATTTGTCAGGTTTTTGGGGTTCTTCATGAGGAAAAGCTCAACAGTAATTTGATGAAGTGATATGGTCTTAGTCAGTATTTCTTGGTTTTATGGTATCTTTTGATGGAGTTGCAGCTAACCTTGAAAAAGTGCATGCTATTAGAGTCGCTTGTACCTCAAAATCTACATGAGTTAGCAGTTTTTTTGCAGCCTAGCTACCTTTTATAGGAGGTTTGTCAGGGGATCTAGCACCATTGTGGCTCTCATCACCAATTGCATGAAGATGGGGGAGTTTAAATGGTCTAAATCTATAACTAAAGCATTTAAGGATATTAAGGAGAGGATGATGCAAACTCTAGTACTTTAGCTATGATTATGCCAAAGCCTATAAGGTGTCATGTTATGCTTCAGGTGGAGGGATGAGTGGAGTGTTAAGTCAAGAAGTCATCCTAGTGCATTCTTTTGTAGGAGATTAAACAAGGTCTAAGGTGGTTTGTTATGTGCTCTCTTGTTAGAAATTAAATAAGGTCTGTCAAGGTTTATGTGATTATTTAGGTCATGAGGTATTGGCATCAGTACCTTTTGCCCAAGGAGTTTGTCTTTTATGTTCGCCATTAGGACCTACATAATTTGAATTCATGAAAGAAATTAGGGCCTTGGCTTGATAAGTCAGTCAAGTTTATTCAGGATAACACATTCATTCTTAAATGTTTTATTGTTGACACACTTAGCAAAGTGGTAACCATCTTGCGTTGGGCACATGTCAAGGTGGTTGGCTTTGAAAGGACTAAAAATGAGTACAACATGTGTTACGATTTGGGAAGATTTACAAATCTTTGCTGCATGATGCACATCTTGTACACTTGATGATAGGTTTTATTGTGCTAGTCTTAAGGGGGATTTAGTGTGCATTGTTTCATAGTGTTGTACTTGTCAATTGGAAAAGAATAGAAAGCATAATTTGGGATTTGTTTTGGGTTTGCCTAGAATAGGTAGGGGTCATGATTCAATTCTAGTTATTGTGCATTGGCTTTCAAAGGAGGCACATTTTATATCTTAGGAATATAGATGATGCATCATATGTAGCTTACTGTGTTTCAAGGAAGTTGTTGGGCATGATCTTCCTAAAAGTGTTGTCATTGATAGGATGTCAGGTCTGTGTGATATTTTTGGGAAGTTTTATGGAAAATGCAACATACTAAGTTGCAGTTTTTCTTGCTTATTCATGTTGGAGTGCCTAGGATGCATGTGATGGTGCATGGGTCAGAGTCCCAATTGCATAGATCACGGGTCCCTTATGCATGGCTCTTAGAATGTGACTAATTTTTAATGATTAGTTATTTTTTTATTTCATGTGACTAATTTTTGATGATTAGTTATTTTTCTATCTCAGTTAGGAAAGTTTGATGTTAGTTAATTCTATAAAGTTTTGATTTTTGAGAGCTTTCTTTTTGAGAAATTTTGATGTTATTAGGAAAGTCGGTAGTTAGAATTCTTTGAGTTGGAATATAATTTAGAATCCACATAGAGAAGTTGAAAAGAGTCTTCTTGTTGGGGCTCCTCTTGTAATTATCCTTAAGGATCCTTTAGTTATCAATTAATATGAGTTTTCCTATGTGAATTGTTCTTACTTTCTCTTTGTTCTCTCTCCTCCCTTTTGGTGGATTCCTAGGGTTTCATGTGAGGGTGTGAGTTGTATCCTTGGAGTGACTGGCCAAGATGGTGCTTTTCGAACTTGGAAGAGAGTGGTCTGCCTCTACTTCTCTTTTAATTACCATCCATCTATTGTGTGTCATGTGTGCTGTAGAGGGGTTTCTACCTTGGCACAATCGGTTACATCAACATATCTTCCTCTGAGTTTCTAGCCTAAGTTCAATACCTCTCCAGGGTTAGATGGTATCAAAGCATGGCTTCTAGATGCTTCCATGCCACCACAACATCGAAGAGTGTGCTGATGTTAGTAAGATTTGTAAGATGTCGAATTAAATGAATTACACTGCCTGCTTGAATAACTTCGACAAGAAAATTAGCCACTTCATGAACGACAAGAGCAACGTGAATGCCAACATCGTCATGGTTCCATTCACTACTTTAATAGAGAGTCTTTTGATGATGAAAGCGAGTGTTCAACGAAGAAGTGGAAGATTTCAATCCATTCAATAAAAAATCATCTTTATTGAGGAAAGAAGATACTTGGCACCAATGTGAACGAAGGCCACACCGCAATCATCGTAACTTTGGTATCAAAATAGAAATCCCTGACTTTGAAGGATGTTTACATTGATTGGCTCCACATCATTGAACGAGTCTTTGAGCTTAATGAAGTTCCCGATGATTGATGCATGAAGCTAGTTGACATCAAGCTTAAGAAGTATGCTTCAATTTGGTGGGAAAATCTGAACATGGGGCAAGATGTATTATGAGCTCAAATGTAAGTTCCTTCCTAAAGATTATCATTAGAATAAATTCCATAAGCTTCATAATCTTTGGCAATGCGACATACACATAGAAGAGTACAAAATGGAGTTTGAGCAATTCCTCATGACATGCAACATTAAGGAGATTGAAGAGCCAACTAAAGTATGATATCTTGAAGGATTGAAGCCCGAAATTGAGCCAGTTATGCAATGTCAACCCTTTGGGATGTTGATTGAGATAATATGATTGGTAACAAAAGTCAAGAAGCAAGAACTAGAAACAAATAATTCATACTTTTCGAGGTATATATATGGATAGTCCAATGGAGAGAGTCTGTGCCAAAGATGTCGACATGCTTCAAAGCCAACACCTCCCAGCCACTTCAAAATAAGGACAAGTGCATCCTCAACCATCCTAGCCATTACAACACCACCACCTCCAACCCTGACAAGTGTTTCAAGCAAGATTTTCAAAATTGGTATTAGACGTTGTTCTGGTCGGCCGGCGACACGATTTGATATGGCCCCGTATCGGACTGGACCGGTAGTGAACCGACCAAGGGAGGAAGGGATGAACCAGGGAGGAGGAAAAGAGAGAAAGAGAGGAAAAGAGAGGAAGAGAAAAAGAGGAGGGGAAGGAAGTAGGTTGAGGCGGTGGAGACGCAGTCGGTGGCCATCATAGGGCTGCACAGGCCCTCGGAGGGCCGCGGTGGCCACCGCAGCTCTACATGGTCTGCGGGAGAAAAGAGAGGAGAGAGAGGGGGGAGAGAAAGAAAAGGATACAGGGGGATCCGATGGAGAGGTCGCCTGAGGACCTTCAGTTGGTCGTCGTGGTCGTTGGGTGGTGTAAACGTCACCTGTGGCTTCGCGGCCATGAAATAGGGACTATCATACCTATTTCATGGGTTTTTTTTTAAAAAATCCGACAATAGTAAAGCCGGCAAACCCATTACCGGCTTTATTATTTTTGGATTTTTTTTTAACATGTTGAAATATTAAAGCCGGCAAACCCATTGCTGGCTTCATTGTTTCTTGACTTTTTTTAAAAAAAATTGAAATAGTGAAGCTGGCAATGGGTGTGCCGGCTTCACTATTCATCATCGTTTTTAAAAAATACGATGTGAGGAATAGGGGTGGTCGTCCCTATTCCACAGCCGCGGCTCTGCCCTCATATGTTTAGCTGCTCGATGGCCATGGTGGCCACTCAACAGCACCGGAGATGCCTCTCAGCCACCGTCCCTACCGTCTGGTAGCATCCCTTTCCTATCTCTCTTTGTGTTAGAGCCCTTATCAGGTAACACCAAGTGCGGATGCCTCCACGGCTCTCCGATGGGCTAGTGCCGCCCTCCGACAGCATCATCCAGCATTTCCCTCCCCTCCTCTCTCTCTCTCTTCTTCTCTTTCCCTCTCTTTCTCTCTTGGCGCTGGTGTGTGCTGCTTTCCAAGCCAGAACCATCTTGGTTCCCCATCGGTCCGGTTTGGGATGTCCGGAACCATCTAGTTCGGGACGGTTCTGAAAACCATGGTTTCAAGTGCCAAGAGTTTAGGCATATTGCAGCAGACTGCCCAATACAAGCTAATCTTTTTGTTGGAGGAAGAATCATGTATATAGGAGGTGGAAGAAGATCAACTAGTCAAGTGGGATAAGGAGGGCTCAGGCAAGGAAGAGCTAGTGCATGCTGATCAAGGCGAAGTATTGACGGTAATCTGAAGCCTTAATATGATCATGGCAGTTTATGAAGAAGACTGGTTATGCCACAGCATCTTCCACATGTGCACTTCGCAGGGCAAGGTTGTTCTGGATTTCAATTTCCATGATGGAGTTGAAATAATTTTTAGCAGTGGAGGAGGATGTTCTTCTGATGGCTAGCTTACCAGAAAGAGCCTTCTTAGACACCGCTGTGAAACTAGATCTCATGGATGAGTTTTTATTAGTACCGGGCTTTGATTGCTTAGCGCTATTGCAATTGGGTACCTCTAATTCTCCAAACCCCTTGAGTGCTTTAGGTTTTTCTCCTCTTTTACAGATCAAAAATGGTGGCTCCAATGCAATCGTACTGGAAAATGATAACCAAGATGATATAGAAAGATCAGTTTTCTTTGTGGATCTATTTTCAGATGAAATTCAAATAGAACTGGTTGATGTTGCATCACCCTTGTCTACAAAGTATTTGTCTAACATATGCATTGCAAGCAGCACATTCTTGTGTTAAGGCTGCAAGCCATGTCCTCAGTGTTATTTATTTTATTCATGTGAAGTCTCAGCCATCAATCTGGCAATTGCATATTACATCCAGGATCAGAAGGGCATGTTTCCTTCCCAAAGATTTGTTCAGTCTCTGAGGTTTTGAAACTGGCTTGTTCATTATATTTTGTTGTCATTTTCCTACTTTAGAAATAAAGATGAAGCATGAATTTGGGGCAGACAACCATTATATATTCACATTCTGTAAAATCTGCTGTGATCTATTTCTCTGGTTGAAATTGGGCCCTAGAATGTTAGTCAATTTGCTTTGGATATTCAACTAGAAAAGAATGGATTGCAACTTCAAAACTCAAGATGACCTATTGCACTGCAGAGCAAGCAGTTGTTGATCGGGCAATCAATGACACATGCATTCTTTTGAAGTGCAGCCGTCATCATCTTAATGTGGTGTGTCTTTCTATGAAGTTATATTTAATATTATACAGCTTAGAAGTATTGTAATGTGTTAGTTTGTGATTTTTTTTCTCTCTATTGATATTTTTTTTCTTTTTTTTTTTTTTCCAGTGTGGGGGGGGGGGGGGGGGGGGGAGCGTACAAATCCCTTAATATGTCTGATGCAAATCAGCTTAAAAAAAACCAACTAAATATGCTGAGATGTTTAATGTCATTGTTATATCCTGTTAAACAACTATGTACCTTTCTGTTTATTGTAATTATATATAGCATCATATGTTGATTTCATATTGGCAGTTTTTGGCATGGATCTTTGCAGAAATATACAAGAAACAAAGGGAATCCACTCCCTTTCCCAATGCACATATATGGTTCACCTTCTTTCCTTTTACGTAAACTTACTAGTTACTACATTCTTCATTCATCTTTTTTCCCTTTCTTTTCTTTTGATGAAAATGATGGAAAACCCAGACCATGTCATTATGAAAATGGTTCACCAAAGTACATAAAATAGCATGCTCCACAGGGGTGGGACGGATATAGCTAGGCAGAAGTAGGAAAAAGAGAACGAAGATGGGAGCATTAAGAAAGAAGCTTATCATGTATTGCCATTTAATCTATCATATATTGCTTCTCCAAAGGGGGAAATAAGATCATGGTCCAAGATAGATCTCACATTTGCAATTGTGATCGCCCTTTTAAACAAAATTAATGGTTGAAAAGCTCTTTCAATTTTTACATTTTCATGGTAAATGATTCAACAATGAGGCTTGATTCCACATCTGCCCATGATGAGGTGGTGCCTTGATTTATGAACAAAATGTATATTGGAAGTTGGATTTATAGATTGAAAGAAAGATTGAAGATAGCTGAAATAAATTAATATTGCATCCATAATCTATAAATTGATTATAAGTTTGGTTTTATAGTTCATAATGAAATCCATATTTGCTACATCCTTTTGCAGGTGCCTGTAGGAAAAGGGTAGATCCTGATGCCTTGGAGTTGTGAAATATTAGAAGATATCCTTGCCCATGTTCTTTGTCTTGGTTTTGTTTAATCTGATATATTATTTGATAACTTGCTAGATCACTGCAAGTTCCATAATGCTTATTGTGTACAACCATATCCAGAATCAGAAATATAAAGCCGTTTTACATTTTCATGGGCCAGCCTGGTAAAATAAATCTACATGATTGTTCTTATGGAAAGTTAGCCTAATTTATTTGTTTAGAACTTTTATATAAAATTGAATAGTTGAAGCTTTAACTTTCATATGGAACAAAATTGCTTATTTCTTTTCTAAAGAATAGATTAATACAACTTGAAATATTTATTGTAAGGTGCCTCAGGTACTAAACTGCAATAGCACTTTGTTAACTGAAAAATGAATACTTGGATG
>NC_025998.2:76320111-76335111 GCF_000442705.2 Elaeis guineensis
CTCTGCTCCACCTCCTGCGACGGATCCCACGCGGCTCCATCACTCCCTGGCCGGCCGCAGTAACGGCCACGACTCTGCTCCACCTCCTGCGACGGATCCCACGCGGCTCCATCACTCCCTGGCAGGCCCCAGTAACGGCCACGACTCTGCTCCACCTCCTACGATGGATCCCACGCGACTCCACCACTCCCTTGCGGGTCGCGACAACGGACGCCGCTCCACTCTCTGCAACTGATTCCACGTGGCGAGCCATAGTGACGGCCACGACTAGCCACGACTCCACCCCATTACTCTTCATGATAAATTTCTCCTGGCCCCGTGCGGCCCACTACTAGGCGGTTACAAACATCGCTATCAATCCATTGCTCCCTCTGCCTATAAAAAGGGGACCCCAGATACGTTATTCTCTAAGCTCTATTTTTTATCCCAAAACTCTGCTAAAATTTTCGTTCGAGCACTCCATTCTTGTTGAGGCAGAGAACTGACTTGAGCATCGGAGGGTCTTGCCGGAGCAACCCCACCTCCGGTTTAGACTTTTTTTGCAGGTCCCGACGGCGACCGCGACTCCCTCGACTCCAGCTTCTCCGATGTAGGTGGATTTTTGCACCAACAGGATTGGCGCTAGAGGAAGGGTGTGTCTTCACAGCACCCTTGATCTTAAAGGAGCGCTCAACGGGATCGCCTCCGGTCATCTTTTTCGGCGTCCTCTCCTCCTTCTCCCACTAGATCTTCGCCCGATGCCTTCCCGCGAAGTATCCACACGGCGACCCACGGCCTCCACGGCCAGATCTCAGGCTCCGGCCTCGCCTTCAGTTTCTCAGGCCCCACATCCTCCGGCAACGGCCGCCAGCATGGAGCGGTCGGACAATCGTCCTCCGACGGATTTCGCCAACGCCATCTCGGAAGAATTCCGACGGGGAGCGACCGGCGTATTGGCCGAACCTCCCAAGCGGCAAAAGATCGAGGAATCCATAACTTTCACCGAAGAAGATGCTCAGGGAGTTCAATTTCCTCATAACGACGCGGTTGTAGTTTCCTTGAATATAGTTAATTACGACGTCCGCCGCATTCTTGTCGACAATGAAAGTTCGGCCGACATTTTATTTTACGATGCCTTCTCAAGAATGTCCATCCTTGACGGCCATTTGGGGCCGATTAGCTCCCCTCTAGTAGGGTTTACCGGTGACGCTGTCCCGATAGAGGGAGTGATAACTTTGACTGTAGCTGCGGGTCGATATCCAAGACAATCCAGGGCTCTGATAAATTTCCTGGTGGTGAAGGCACCGTCAGCTTACAACGCGATCCTCGGCCGACCCGGCCTCAACGCTCTCCGGACCGTCGTGTCAACCTACCATTTGAAGTTGAAATTTCCTACCAACCAGGGGATCGAAGAGGTCAGGGGAGACCAAGCCCTGGCCAGACACTGCAACAACATAGCCTTGCAAAGGAGTGACCAATTCGATCCCTGCCCAGTCGATGGGCTGGACACCCGCGATGACCTCACTGAGGAGAGGGGCGGCCCAATCGAAGATCTGGTTCCGATCCCTTTGAACGACGGGAATGCGGAGCATGTGGTGAAGATCGGCTCCAACATGGAGGAAGAGGTGCGGACGCATCTCATCGATTTTCTACGAAAGAATGCGGACGTTTTCGCTTGGGTTCCAGCAGACATGCCGGGGATTGACACGGAAGTAATGGAGCACCGCCTGGCCGTCGATCCAAAGCATCAACCGACGAAAGAAAAAATTCGAGGTCATGCACCAGAGAGGCAGAAAGTGATAGCCGAGGAAGTGGACAAACTCCTGAAAGTCGGGTTCATTAGGGAAGTCAATTATCCTGACTGGATTTCCAACGCTGTCCTAGTCAAAAAGGCAAACGGCAAGTGGAGGATGTGCATAGACTTCAAAAAGCTGAATAAAGCCTGCCCAAAGGACAGCTACCTCCTGTCCAGAATTGATCAACTGGTGGACGCGACCTCGGGCCATGAGCTCCTCACCTTTATGGATGCATTCTCCAGCTATAATCAAATCAGGATGGTGCCAGAAGATGAAGAAAAGACTGCTTTCATTACTAACCGTGGCCTTTACTGTTACAGGGTCATGCCTTTCGGCCTAAAAAATGCAAGCGCAACCTACCAACGGCTGGTGAACAAAATCTTCAAGGAGCAGATCGGCCGCAATATGGAGGTCTACATGGACGATATGCTCGTGAAAAGCAAATCTTCCATGAACCACGTCGCCGACCTCGAGGAGGCCTTCGACGCCCTCCGAAAATATAAGATGAAGCTGAACCCGATTAAATGTGCTTTCGGAGTGACCTCAGGAAAGTTCCTGGGCTTCATGGTATCGGGCCGCGGAATTGAAGCCAATCTGGAGAAAATTCGCGCCATCCAGGAGATGGCCGCCCCGAAGTCGATAAAGGAGGTTCAGCGACTTACAGGGAGGGTAGCAGCCCTGAATCGCTTCGTCGCGAGGTCGGCCGAATGGTGCCTACCCTTCCAAACCCTCAAGCGGCCGAAGAACTTCTGCTGGACCCCTGAGTGCCAACAGGCATTTGAAGAGCTGAAGAGCTACCTCGGCTCCCCTCCGTTGTTGGCGAAGCCCAAGCTCGGGGAGGGACTATTTTTGTACCTGGCGGTTTTCCCCATGGCTCTCACGGCAGTCCTTGTCAAGGAAGAAGAAAAAGTCCAGCGGCCGATCTATTACGTCAGTCGCGCATTGAGAGACGCCGAAACCAGGTATACTAAATTAGAGAAACTAACTTACGCCCTGTTGATTGCAGCCCGGAGGCTCCGACCCTACTTCCAAGGGCACACCGTAACGTTACTCACCGACCAGCCGATCAAGGCTATTCTACACTGGGCAGATGCCTCCGGAAGGATGGCGAAATGGGTGATCGAGCTTACCGAATTCGACATCAACTATCGACCCAGACCGACGGTAAAAGCCCAGATATTGGCAGATTTTATAGTAGAGTGCACAATCTCGAAGGAGGCCGAACCGGAACAGGGTGAAATGGACGACCTCGAGCCCCGATCGAACTCCCCTGAAGAAGAAGCCGACTTCCCTGGTTGCTTTTGGGCCCTCTACGTGGACGGGTCTTCCAACATATCGGGCGCAGGTGTGGGCCTAATTTTGATCAGTCTCGAGGGGATCGTCGCGGAGTACGCTCTGCGCTTCGAGTTCCCCGCAATAAACAATGGAGCTGAATATGAAGCTCTAATAGCAGGGTTGAGGATCGCCAAAGAATTGGGAGTAGATCGGCTCCAAGTTCACAGCGACTCCCAATTGGTAGTGGGACAAGTCAACGAAAACTACGAAGCGCGGGAGGACAGCATGGCCAAGTATCTTAAAAAAGTAAAGGAGCTCGTCCCCGCCTTTAGTAGCTTCAACATCAGGCAGATTCCAAGGATGGAAAATACCAGGGCCGATCTTCTCTCCAAGCTGGCTACGCTGGTTCTGGCTGAATTGCCCAAGGGTGTTCTCTTTGAAGTTCTGAAGTGTCCAAGTACGGAAGAATCGCGGCCCGTGATGGAAATTAATCACGAGCCCAATTGGATCGACCCACTGATGGCATATCTCAGGGACGGAGTTCTCCCTCACGATGCAAAAGAAGCTCGGAAGCTCAGAAATCAAGTCTCCCGATACATCCTTTACGAGGACAAGTTGTACAAGAGATCATATTCTTTGCCCCTTCTAAAATACCTCCGACCTTCGGAAGCTGAATACGCCTTGTGGGAGGTGCATGAAAGAATCTGCGGAAGCCATCTGGGGGCCCGATCTTTATCCCACAAGTTGCTCCGCCAAGGATATTACTGGCCGACAATGCATCATGACTCGATTGAATATGTCAGAAAGTGTGATCGATGTCAGAGATATGCCAACATCCAGAGATAACCCGCCACCGAGCTCACGCCCTTGAGTGCCCCATGGCCTTTTGCGCAATGGGGGATGGATATCCTTGGACCCTTTCCCATGGCGTCGGGGCAGAGGAAGTTCCTCCTGGTAGCGATTGACTACTTCACCAAGTGGGTCGAAGCCGAACCATTGGCGAAAATCACAGAAGCTAAAGTGCAAGATTTCGTCTGGAAGTCAATTGTTTGCAGGTTCGGCCTGCCAAGGACCCTAATCACTGATAATGGGCGGCAATTCGCGGGAGCGAGATTCGTCGAGTTCTGTGAAGACTTAAACATCTCCCACAACTTCACATCAGTAGTCCACCCTCAGGCGAACGGCGAAGCTGAAGTGACCGAAAAGACGAAGGGAACTTGGACAGATGAACTTTATCATGTGCTGTGGGCGTACCGAACTACCCAAAGACTGCCCACGGGGGAGACCCCCTTCGCTCTAGCCTTCGGAACGGAGGCTGTTATCCCAATCGAGCTTAAACTCCCGTCGGCACGAGTCTTGGCATTCAACGAGCATCACAATTCGCAAGGTCTTAAAACCAACCTCGACTTGCTAGAAGAAAAGCGAGAGGTAGCTCAAGTTCGGATGGCAGCCTACAGACAGAAAGTCGCCCGCTATTACAACTCTCGAGTCAAGAATAAAGTCTTTAGAGCAGGAGATCTAGTACTTCGACGAGCCGCCGTCTCGCAACCTCATGATCAAGGGAAGCTTGCCCCAAATTGGGAAGGCCCATACGAAGTCAAAGAAGTAGTCCGGCCCGGAACTTATTACCTCAAGGAGCTCGGAGGAGCAGACCTCCCGCGGCCATGGAGCTCGAAAAACTTACGAATGTATTACCGATAACTTTGTTTTAAATAAAAATTTCATATCCACATGCCTTCTCTCTTGGCGCGAGCCTATATCAACAGGGCAGTCAAAACAAACCGTGTCGGGAACAGGAGGAGAACTCCGTCTCGACGAAATCGAAGGCCCGATTCTCCTTAGACCGGATGGGGGGAGAGGCCCTGCAACGCCCACATGTGCCCCCACAGCCATGTTAGGGACAGGAGGAGAACCTCGTCCTAACATGAGCAAAGTCGAAGGCCTGGTTCTCCTTAGACTGGATGGGGGGAGAGGCCTTACAATACCCATGTGTGCCCCCACAGCCCTGTTAGGGACAGGAGGAGAACCTTGTCCTAACTTGAGCAAAGTCGAAGGCCCGATTCTCCTTAGACCGGATGGGGGGAAAGGCCCTACAACGCCCATGTGTGCCCCCACAGCCCTGTTAGGGACAGGAGGAGAACCTCGCCCTAACTTGAGCAAAAGTCGAAGGCCGGTTCTCCTTAGACCGGATGGGGGGAGAGGCCCTACAGCACCCATACGCGCCCCTGCAGCCATGTTAGGGACAGGAGGAGAACCTCGCCCTAACATGAGCAAAGTCGAAGGCCCGATTACTCTGAGATCGGATGGGGGGAGAGGCCCTACAACGCCCATACGTGTCCCCATAGTCCTATTAGGAGCGGGGGAAGAACCTCATCCTAATACGAACTGGGATTAATTACATCGGAAGTAAGGGAAGAACATCGTCCTGACGCCAATTGAGGTTCGGTCATCCAAGACCAGATCAGAAAAGGAGACCTTCTCAGCGGCCCCTTCGCGCTCCCACGACCCCACCAAGAGCAGAGGGAAAACCCTCACTCGGAAAAAGAAAAAGAAAAAGGAGAGGGGAGTTAAAAAGGAAAGCGACGGACTGCATCAGCGACGAATGGAAAACAAATTACATCAAAGATGCAAGGAACCTCGTCTCAGCAAGGATTGAGGTTCTTATCAAAATTCTCGACCTTCAAGAAAGCTCTCAATACAGGCCCGACTTCCTCAGGGTGACGAGAAGCTCGGACCTCCAAGCTCGAACCCTGAGAGGGGGCGTCAAACCCGAGCGGCCCCGGACAAATCTGCGGCCATGGATGAAAGGACGGGCCAATACGACGGCAATCGGGTACCTTCGAACGGCATCGATTTCGAGCAAGGCAAAAGCTGAAAGAAGCTCGGCAAGCGACAATTCAACACATGAGTAAAAGAGGTAGCGAAAAATTTCTTTCTCACGTTATTTATTAAATATGCATTACAGAACCATTAAGGCTGAAGAAGAAGGATGACTGGAAAAGCGAGCCGACACGGCAACGACCAGCGACCTTCGAATGACGTCAAAAAAAAAAAAAAAAAAGAGAGGAGAAAAAGAAAAAGTGCGGACGAAGTAACAAAATCCCCTTCTCATTCTTGATTAACAAAGGTGTACGTTACAAGGCCCTGGGGGTCGAGAAAAAAAAAAACAAACATTACTACAAGGCCCAAAAGGAACGCGTTGGAGACCACTTCAAGCTCCCAACTTCTCCTCCCGGTTCCATTCGTCTCGACAGCATTTTCCAGTGCGTGTGATAAATCCTTCAGCTCTTACCTCCCGCCTCATTCCGCTCCATCGTCGAAACCCCAGCCCTAGGGAGAAAAGGATGGGATAGAATTCAGGGGGCAGCGAAGGCAACGGCAGCGGCGACGACGACCTGCATCAAGAAGAACCGGAGGTACCCCGAAGGCCACGATGGTGCCGGAGGCATGCACCCCCACCGTGTGCTCCACGACAACCACCGTCCTAGGCACTTCGGCAAGGTCGGCATGCGCTACTTCCACCGTCCCTGCAACAAGTTCTACTGCCCCACCGTCGGCGTCGACCGCTTCTGGTCCCTCGGCCCCGACGACGTCAAGAATCTCGCCACAGCTTGTGACGACAACTCTGCCCCCTTGATCGGTGTCGCCCCGTTCAGCTACTCCGAAATTCTCGGGCGGAACACCCTTACCGATTGTCCCCGTTATTAAACTCCTGTTGTTGAAGGAATTCTCCCTCGAACCCCCTTTGAGGCGATGGGAACCCTCAGTGACAGTTCGACAGTCGGAGAATTCGCAGACCGCTGTTTTCCCCATCATACTTCTTTCGGTCCGTGGCATCCTCCCGAGGTTGGCCTTTGGGGCAGAAGCCCCGGCGGGAGGACCCCTCGGAGAGGCGCGGAGGATTGAAGGCGGTGGGGAGCCGGAGGGGATGGTGAAGACTGGTGCGAAGAGTGCTTGGAGTCAAGAAGGGCGCCGATGGGGGTGGCTAAACTCTCAGGTGGAAGAAGGACGCCAACTCTCAGGCGAAGTGAAGCCCTTGGAGGGAAGGAGGGGGCTTAAATAAGCGATGGGGCCTGGCGCAGTTATGGTGGCAGATATCCCTAGGTCAACCAGTGCCCGCCACGTGTCCCACTCGTCGCGGCATAGGGCTGACCGTTAGCGGACCATTATGGCGTGGCGCTTAGGATTACACCCTGATGGAAATTTTGAAAGGACTCTTCGGATCACCCTAATCGGGAAAAGACCCCAGCATGCGCGCATTAAATGCCAAGATTTTCGAGGGTGGTCGTGTGCAGAATTCAAAGAAACGACTTCGACTGTGAAAATTTTCTGTACTTCCTTCGATCGAAACTCGAACTCGGAAGTGGGGGGACGGGTGTTGGGTATAAACCCCCCCAGCCGAAGTTCGTGTCAGGAGTGACCCCTCGGGGATTCTGCCGGCGTCCGACCTGCGGCAGCAGGAAGACTTCGTCCAGACTCCTACGGGAGCCGGACTTCGTCCCCGACTTCAGCGGCAGGAAGACTTCGTCCGGACTCCTACGGGAGCCGGACTTCATCCCTGACTTCAGCGGCAGGAAGACTTCGCCCGGACTCCTACGGGAGCCGGACCTCGTCCCCGACTCCGACTGCAGGAAGGCCTCGTCTGGACTCCTACGGGAGCCGGACCTCGTCCCCGACTCCGGCTGCAGGCAGATCTCGTCCGGACTCCTACGGGAGTCAGACTCCGTTCGCGACTTCAATCACACGTAGACTTCGTCCAGACTCCTACGGGAGCCGGACTCCGCCCACAACTTCAATCACAGGTAGACTTCGTCCAGACTCCTACGGGAGCCGGACTCCGCCCACAACTTCAATCATAGGTAGACTTCGTCCGGACTCCTACGGGAGCCGGACTTCGCCCCCCGACTTCAATTGCAGGTAGACTTCGTCCAGACTCCTACGGGAGCCGGACTTCGTCCCCGACTTCAGCGGCAGGAAGACTTCGTCCGGACTCCTACGGGAGCCGGACTTCGTCCCCGACTTCAGCGGTAGGAAGACTTCGCCCGGACTCCTACGGGAGCCGGACCTCGTCCCCGACTCCGGCTGCAGGCAGACCTCGTCCGGACTCCTACGGGAGCCGGACTCCGCCCACAACTTCAATCACAGGTAGGCTTCGTCCGGACTCCTACGGGAGCCGGACTTCGCCCCCCGACTTCAATTGCACGTAGACTTCGTCCAGACTCCTACGGGAGCCGGACTTCGTCCCCGACTTCAGCGGCAGGAAGACTTCGTCCAGACTCCTACGGGAGCCGGACTTCGTCCCCGACTTCAGCGGCAGGAAGACTTCGCCCGGACTCCTACGGGAGCCGGACTTCGTCCCCGACTTCAGTGGCAGGAAGACTTCGCCCGGACTCCTACGGGAGTCGGACCTCGTCCCCGACTCTGGCTGCAGGCAGACCTCGTCCGGACTCCTACGGGAGCCGGACTCCACCCGCAACTTCAATCACAGGTAGGCTTCGTCCGGACTCCTACGGGAGCCGGACTTCGCCCCCCGACTTCAATTGCAGGTAGACTTCGTCCAGACTCCTACGGGAGCCGGACTTCGTCCCCGACTTCAGTGGCAGGAAGACTTCGCCCGGACTCCTACGGGAGCCGGACTTCATCCCCGACTTCAGTGGCAGGAAGACTTCGTCCGGACTCCTACGGGAGCCGGACCTTGTCCCCGACTCCGACTGCAGTAAGGCCTCATTCGGACTCCTATGGGAGCCGGACCTTGTCCCCGACTCCGGCTGCAGGTAGACCTCGTCCGGACTCCTACAGGAGCCGGACTCCGTTCACGACTTCAATCACAGGTAGACTTCGTCCGGACTCCTACGGGAGCCGAACTCCGCCCACAACTTCAATCACAGGAGTACTTCGTCCGGACTCCTACGGGAGTCGGACTTCGAGCTCCTGTTGCAAGTGACCCACTCCGAGTTACCGCTGCAAACGAACTACTTCAAGTTCCTACCACGAGCGGCCTTGGCCGAGACTCCTCGACAAATGATCCCCGTCCGGGCTTCTACGGAGACCGAACTCTAACCGAATTTTGGCCGACGGTCCTGGACCCCCTGGCAGGCCCCAGTAACGGCCACGACTCTGCTCCACCTCCTGCGACGGATCCCACGCGGCTCCATCACTTCCTGGCAGGCCGCAGTAACGGCCACGACTCTGCTCCACCTCCTGCGACGGATCCCACGCGGCTCCATCAGTCCCTGGCAGGCCGCAGTAACGGCCATGACTCTGCTCCACCTCCTGCGACGGATCCCATGCAGCTCCATCACTCCCTGGCAAGCCGCAGTAACGGCCACGACTCTGCTCCACCTCCTGCGACGGATCCCATGCGGCTCCATCACTCCCTGGTAGGCCCCAGTAACGACCACGACTCTGCTCCACCTCCAGCGATGGATCCCACGCATCTCCACCACTCCCTGGTGGGTCGCGACAACGGACGCCGCTCCACTCTCTGCAACTGATTCCACGTGGCGAGCCATGGTGACGGCCACGACTAGCCACGACTCCACCCCATTACTCTTCATGATAAATTCCTCCTGGCCCCATGCGGCCCACTACTAGGTGGTTACAAACGTCGCTATCAATCCGTTGCTCCCTCTGCCTATAAAAAGGAGACCCCAGATACGTTATTCTCTAAGATCTATTTTCTATCCCAAAACTCTGTTAAAATTTTTGTTCGAGCACTCCATTCTTATTGAGGCAGAGAACTGACTTTAGCGTCGGAGGGTCTTGCCGGAGCAACCCCACCTCCGGTTTAGACTTCTTTTGCAGGTCCCGACGGCGACCGTGACTCCCTCGACTCCAGCTTCTCCGATGCAGGCAGATTTTTGCACCAACATATATATATTTATATATATATACACACATATATATATACATATATATATATATATATATATATATACATATATATATATATTGTTGGGTATAAAAATAATCCCAGCCAAAGTTCGTAAAAGGCCGACCCTTCTAGGGCTCTTCCGGCTTCCGACCTTGTGTGGCGTTTTTCCGAACTCCCTCGACCGTCCGAGTTTCCTTAATACCATTCGGACTTCTCCAATAATGGGCTCCTCCATTTATCTATCGAACTACTCCAAACGCTCTCTGAGCTTCACTATCAATCGATTTTCTATAGTGATCGACTATTCTCCGAATCTCAGCCTAGACTTCTTCTGGCCACGAACAACTTTACTCCGAACTTCTTTCGGGCTTCATCGACGTCTGAGCTTCTCCAACAACAGGACTTCTACAATAACCAGACTCCATCCAAGTTATATACATATATATATATATACATATATATACATATATATATATATACATATATATATATATACATATATATACATATATATACATATATATATATATATATATATATATATATATATATACATATATATACATATACATATATATACATATATACATATACACATATATACATATACACATATATACATATACATATATATATATATATTGTTTGGTATAAAAATAATCCCAGCCAAAGTTCGTAAAAGGTCGACCCTTCCAGGGCTCTTCCGGCTTCCGACCTTGTGTGGCGTCTTTCCGAACTCCCTCGACCGTCCGAGCTTCCTTAATACCATTCGGACTTCTCCAATAATGGGCTCCTCCATTTATCTACCGGACTGCTCCAAACGCTCTCTGAGCTTCACTATCAGCCGATTTTCTATAGTGATCGACTATTCTCCGAATCTCAGCCTAGACTTCTTCTGGCCATGAACGACTTTACTCCGAACTTCTTTCGGGCTTCATCGATGTCTGAGCTTCTCCAACAACAGGACTTCTACAATAACCAGACTCCATCCAAGTTTCTACGGCGGTCGACCGCCTTCCAGATTTCATCCGAGCTAATTTCACTCGAGCTCCTACAAGACCCGGATCCCAGACGAACTTCTACGACGGATAGGCTCCATCGGATCTCTACTCCGAACTTCTTCCAGACCTCGTCAATGATCGAGCTTCTCCAGCAGCGAAACTTCTACAATAGAAGTCTCCATCCGAGCTTCCACGATAACCGATCTTCAATCGAGCTCCTACAATAAGCGACCTTCTTTCGGACTCCTACGAGTGTTGGACTCTGTCCGAACTTCTACAGCAGAACCGTATCCCAGACTCCTCCAACGTTTGGCCTTCCGCAGTGTCCTCGAGACTCCTCCAGCGGACGAACCTCCACAATGCCATCCAAACTCTGCTGTCGGTCGACCCTTTGTCGGATTTCTCATGAAACCGGGCTTCTCTAACAGAAAGTCTCCATCTGAGCTTCTATCGCAGATGACTTCCGCCTGCAGTATCAGCGCTCTAGGCATCCGACAACAGTAGACTCGTCAGCAACCTTGGAAACATCCGAGCCTCTCTTAGATTGCAGAGACAGAGAGCCATTCCGCTCCATCAGACGTTCCAGTCGAGTTTCAGCCGTTAGGCCCCAACTCTCTGGCAAGTCACGACAATGGCCACTACCCCACTCCACTCTCTGTAACAGATTTCACGTGGCCCCACCACTCTCTGATAAGTCGCGACAACGGACACCACTCCACTCTCCATAACAAACTCCACGTGGCTCTGAACGGTCCACTGACGCCACTACTCTCCGCAACAAACTCCGCATGGTCACGAACGACCCACTACCAGGCGGTTACAGACGTCGCTGTCGATCAGTTACGCTCTCCGTCTATAAAAAGGGGGACCCCCAGATACATTGGTCTCTAAGCTCAAAACTCTATTTCGAAACTCTGCTAAAATTTTATTTGAGTACTCCATTTCTGTTGAGGCAGAGAACTGACTTGAGCGTTGGAGGGTCTTGCCGGAGCACCCCCAACTCCGGTTTAGACTTCTCTTGCAGGTCCCGATGGCAGATGCGATCTCCTCAACTCTAGCTTCTTCGACGTCGGTGGAATTTTGCACCAACAGAATGAGGGTCTTGCCGGAGCACCCCCAACTCCAGTTTAGACTTTTCTTGCAGGTCCCGACGGCAGACGCGATCTCCTCAACTCCAGCTTCTCCGGCATCGGTAGAATTCTGTACCAACAGAATTGGCGCTAGAGGAAGGGCTGTGTCTTTGCAGTACCCTTGTTCTTAAAGGAGTACTCAGCAGGATTGTCTTCGGTCATCTTCTTCGACATTTTCTCCTTCTTCTCCCACCAGATCTCCACTTGATGCCTCCTCGAAAGACATCCACCAGGAGATCCACGGTCAGATCTCAGCGAGACCCGCAAGCTCCGACCTCGTCTCTAGTTTTCCAGGCTCCTCCTCCAGCAACGACAGTCGGCATGGAGCAATTCGACTTGCTGGTTCAGCAGGTCAGGGGTCTCACCGAAGCAGTGCAGGCCATGTAGCAGCAGCCGCAGGCATCAGTGCAGCTGGAAAGAGCATCGTCGGAGTTCCAAAATTCGGCGACTGGGCGGGCCACTTGGGCCAGTCACTCTGTCTTCCCCGGAAAGGGGAAACAGAAGGCGGAGAGCCCTCCGTCCGATCACAATTCAACCCCCGGAGGGTCCCTACCTCCATTCCACCAGGAGACCCTCGAGACTCGCAATCGAGAGGACCTCCTGGATCAAAGATTTCAGGAGATGAACCGACGGATCGAAGAGCTCCGTCATGCTCCCACTGCTTACGGTGAGGACATCTGTACTGACCCTCCTTTCTCTCAAATGATCATGTAGAAACCAATCCCATTGAACTTCAAGCTCCCTCAATTCGAAAGCTACGATGGGACCTCGGACCCAGTTGATCACTTGAAGGCCTTCCGGACAATGATGCTGCTCCATGGCGCGCCAGACGCCATTCTGTGCCAAGCTTTCCCATCCACCTTGAAGGGAGCAGCAAGAAATTGATACTTGACACTGAAGCCGGGTACCATCTTCTCCTTTGATCAGATGAGCCACCAGTTTGTGGCCCATTTCGTTAGCAGTCGGCGTCCCCGAATAGATTCGGAGTCCCTCATCAACATCAAGCAAACGGAGGGAGAATCCATCCGAACTTACGTTAACCGTTTTAACGCCGCTGTATTGGAGGTCCGGAATCTGGATCAATCAATTGCAATGGCCGCCTTGAAGAGCGGTCTTCAAAAGAACGATCTTCTGTTCTCCCTGGAAAAGAAGTATCCCAGGGACTTCGCTGATTTGCTGGCTCGGGCCGAAGGATATGCCCAAGCGGAGGAAGCCTTCAAGATGAAAGATGAGGAAGCCACGAAGGAGCGACAGGCGGAGGACCCAGTAAGCCCGCAGTTGAAAAAGGAGCGAGTGAAGCTCGGCCACGTTCTCGAACTCTCCCTGGACACAAGCGTGTCCGAACTCCCCCCTGAGCTCGTAGGTAGAGGAGCCCGGACCGCAGGGTTCGGCGGAGCTCTCCCCCAAGAAGATTCTACAGCTACGCCCCCCTCAATGCTCCAAAAGCTCAAGTGCTGATGGAGGTCAGGGAGCAGCTGCCAAGGCCGGAAAGGATGCGCCACACCTCGAAAAGTGCAATCCTAACAAGTTCTGCCTCTATCATCGTGACCACGGTCACGATACGGAAGAGTGCATTCAGCTCCGGGATGAGATCAAGGAGCTCATCAGACGAGGTTAGCTCGACAGATTCATTCGACGCCGGCCTGAAGGTAGGGAAGATCGGCCGAGGGCCCTGCCACAACCGGAGCCGCCAAGAAGGGAGGAATAGCCTGAAGATCGACCTCCAATCAGGATCATCAACACCATCTCTGGAGGACCCTGATGGGGAGCAGACCTTTCTCGACTATGGGATTCAAAAAATCTACGAATGTATTACCAATTACTTTGCCTTAAATAAAAGTTTCTTTCATATTCGCATATCTTTTCTTTTGGCATGAGCTTGTAACGACAGGAAGTAGCTCTTTAAGACAATCGAAATTAAGCATGTCAGGAACAGGAGGAAAACCTCGTCCTGACATGAACGAAGGTCCGATTATTTAAAGACCGGATCGGGGGAGAGACCCTTGCAACGGCCCTTATGTGCCCCCACAGCCATGTTAGGAACAGGAGGAGAACCTCGTCCTAACATGAGCAAAGTCGAAGACTCGGTTATTTAGAGACCGGATGGGGGGAGAGGCCCTTGCAACGGTCCTTATGTGCCCTCACAGCCCTGTTAGGAATAGGAGGAGAACCTCGTCCTAACATGAGCAAAGTCGAAGGCTCGATTATTTAGAGACTGGATGGGGGAAGAGGTCCTTGCAATGGCCTTTATGTGCCCCCACAGCCCTGTTAGGAACATGAGGAGAACCTCGTCCTAACATGAGCAAAGTCGAAGGCCCGATTATTTAGAGACCGGATGGGGGGAGAGGCCCTTGCAACGGCCCTTATGTGCCCCCACAGTCCAAACATGAGCTGAAATTGACTGTGTCAGGAACAGGAGGAGAACCTCGTCTTGACACAAACGAAGACCTGATCGGTCAAGACCGGATGAGGGGGGAAGTCTCCTCAACGGCTCCTTTACACCCCTACAACCCCGTTAAGAGCAAAGGGAAAACCCTCACTCGAACACCAAAAAAAAAGGAAAAAAAAAAGAGGAGAAAGCGACGAGCTATGCCGGTGATAAGGAAAAAACAAACTACATCAAAGACACAAGGAACCTTGTCTCAACGAGGAAGGAGACCTTTGTCAAAAACCCTCAGTCTCTAAGAGGGAACCCGACACTGGCAGGAGAAAATCGACTTCCTCAAGGTAACGAGAAGTTCGGACCCCCAAGCTTGAGCACCGGGAGGAAGCGTCAAACTCGAGTGGCCTCGAAAAGACCTTCGGTCATGAACAAAAAGGGCAAATCAACACGGCGACGATCAGGAACCTTCAAACAACGTCAATATCAAACAAGACAAAAGATGAAAGAAGCTCGATAAACAACAACTCAAAGCAAGAATAAACAAGGTAATGAGAAAATTCCT
>NC_025998.2:76342611-76429045 GCF_000442705.2 Elaeis guineensis
CTCTATAAAGTTTCGCTTTTCATATCTCCTACGAGAAACCCACTCAAGTCTTTCTGCTCAATGGCGTAAATTTCAGTTGCTTCAGATTTGATCTTAGATCCCATGCAACTGGCTTCATTTTGACTGACAACTAATTTTTTTATTAATTTTCATATTTGGTGGAAATACTACCTTTTTATTAACCTTTAATCATGTCAAATGTGTTTATTTAACCAATCTGGCATTGCAGGTTGGAGTTAGAAATCATGCTGCAGAAGGGAGTGAAATTTGAGATTGAAGCACTATCTGTAAATTCGCTGTCATTGTTGTCAGATTGGTATATTCCAAGTAAGATTCAACATGGAAATTATATCTGAGTATGTGCTTGGTCTCATATTGACATAATGAGGTTATAATGAATATTTTTGCATCAATTAGTTTTGCTGTCTTTATCTCAAGGTCATTGCTGCACATCATGTGATCATGGTACTTGAATTGATGCATTCTTTGTTGAGTCTTGAATGCAAGGAACTCATGAAATGGACAATTAAGGTGATGGACCAAGTGGAAAACCACACGTGCGTTCATGCATATTAAATGTTCTGGGATATGATTATTTTGTTATAGCACAATGTGTACTAATTAAACTGAAATTGCCAATGCTAAACACTAGGTTCACTTTCTATGGTCAAACCGATCAACGTTTGCTTAGTGTGAGTATAGCCTTGACATCAATTTCAAAGTTCTTGTACCAAAAGAAAAAAATCTGTGTTAGAAGGGAAGCAAATATCTTAGCATATAGGACTGTTTGGAATGAGAATGGAAAACCTATTCGGTAGATGAATTATGTACTTGAACGATCTTATTGACACAGGGCTTGTTGTCCACCTTTGACGTGGTTGAATGACAGATCTAAGCAGTGAGAAATTGGATTGGGGTCTTTAAAGCTACCAATAGGATTCCAATACGGAGATTTTTTTCCCAAATCCTCTATTGAACTCTTGAAACTGTCTCCGGATCAGTCTGCTTCTTTTTACTCTACAAGAAAAGGTAGGGAAAACGTTCTTAAGCCATCTAGAACTGGAATGGTCTAGTTCGTATTTAAGGGCTCCGAGAATATCGTTGAGCAAAAATGGAGATAGCAAACAGAGTTTCTTACAGCATTTTTTTCAGTCAAAATCAATGTTTAAAGCCCCGACTATTCATTGATCATTGAATCAGAAAAATGACTGAGCCATGGGTCTTCGGCTCAACCATTGGGTTAAACCGTAACATCATCATGCTACGATAAATACAGTATATGTTTAATTAATTAAATTATTATATATGTATATGTATGTGGATGTGCATATTTATACATATGAAACAAATCTTTTGATGTTTATGTAAGCACCTTATACCAACATCCAGATCTCTTTATTATCACTTAACATCAATAAAGAGTGAAAAAATATATTTGTTTTTGTTCAAAAAGCAATTATAATACATAATTCATCATCATGTAAGGTATTAATGTAACTTTGTACTAGATAATCAACAACTTAAAAGAAAAGAGGTAGCACACCAATTCATCCTATCAGCTGAGTCCAACCTTAGGACTATAAGTGGGTGAGGATGAGTGCAAACCCAATAATGCCCAGTGGGAGAGTCACAGCTATTATCATGCCACCACAAAAGAAGATTGATGTTCTAGTAGTTGAATTTCTAGACAGTCTACTGTACCACACCGAGGAGCCTATAGTCTCAGGTAGGTCCATTCGGATTACCTTCCCCCATCCTAGGAGAAGTTGATGACTTCGACGGTCAAGCTAGTTTAACTTAAGCAGAGTTGTCTCATTCCTTAGTCAATTCTCTTCAAGATATGGTCGCTCAAATCAACTTTCATATGGATGAGAGTCAGTGCAATCTTTTGAAAGCTACTACCATCCAGATAACCTTGGTGTTAAGGCCATTCATGGAGTAGCATGAAGTCATTTTGGCATTAGTGGTGAAATAGGTCAAATGACTTGTTTTTGTTATTATTGGTCAATATTTTGTGCCATAGTACACTTTATCATATGGTGTGGCAAAAATGGCCGATTATATTTTGGCCCCTCAATCTTTACAATATGGAAGTGTTAAGCTTTCAGAGAGGTCTGATTTTCAATATCTTTCGACGTATGTGAAAGACAAAGGCAAACTTTATAGTGGTGAGACCTCGGGTCCTCGAGATTAGGATGATGAGGAAACTATCATGAGGGTGAGTGCTCCCAGTGACCAAGCTGAGCATGTAGCTGGTGATATTGCAGTTATTGCATGGCTATGGCTTTAGCTTTGGGTATATGGCAAGGTTGGGTACATGTCAACTATCTTGATGCTTGCATTGTTGTTCAAAGAAACATTAGTGGTGCCTTGCGAGCGTGAGTTATGGCTATAAGAGGTGGTTGCTCTATTGGGATGAATGAAAGATCATAGAATATTCAGCCTCATGTTCAACCCATGCTTGTCCCAAGAGATGGAGGGGGGGCAACCTTCTTAGTGGGTGCCGTCACCGCCACCATAGTAGCTCATAGTACCCAATTTCTATGCTTGGGTGCAACATCCATACTACATGCCACCACTAGCCTCAACAACTCATAATGCTATACTTTTATTGAAAGAATAGTGCTCTATAAGGCAACACATAGATAATACGATGGGACTTTTCTATGTTATCTTCTTACTCATATATATGATAGTATTTATTTGATAACAATAAGAGATATTATGGTTCATCATATGCTGCATCTTATTCATGACTTAATTAAGATTATGATGAACTTCATAGATTAGAACAATGATTTTAGGGCTATGATGAGATTATACCAGTGAGACCTAAAACCTCGATAGCTCCGATCTAAAATATCTTCAGTAGTAGAATCATTGAGTCAGAGATCAATGATATTGGTAAGACTGGCACATCTTATATATACTCGACGGAGAGGGTGATTGATCTCATAATTACTTATGTGGGGATACTAATATAAGGACGTGGATGCTCATTAGATAATGCGTTCAATGAAATGATCCATTGAGAGAATATTTGATGGAATCTTACTAGTATGTCAAAAGATGGTTCTGTAGTAAGAGTGATACCAGTAATCCTTAGATCTGAGATCACCATGGTACATTTTGTATGTAGATCTATGCTTTGATTCATACCTTAGTATAACTCTCTGAGATATATGTGAGATGTTCTGGATATGGTGAAGTGTGCATAGAGAATATGAGTAGTCAATAAAGAATCGATTACTACTTATAAGAGAAGAAAATATCTTTTATGGTCTCATAGGATAATGACTCGAAATTTTTTTTACCAAAGTAGGATAAAAATTAGAAAGAGTTTCTAATATTTCATCAGTCGAGTCATCATCATTAGATCAAGATACATATGGATAGATATTTAGGCTTAATATGATTTCATGCGCATGACTTATCTGGAATGTTATGTGATCAAAGAATTAAATTACACGATAACTCACTATGAAAGGATATTTTGGTATTCCATTGAAATTTGATATCTTCTGGATAGTCATGACACATTTCTAGGCGTCAATCTTGACTTGTAGGTTCTAATAAATTAAAAAATTTAATTCAATAATTAATTTAAAATAATTTTAATTAATTGTAGCATATGGACTTAACATATCTTGGACCTAATTAATTAGAAGAGTTCTAATTAGGTTAGATTGATATGAGTTTGGACCTACTACTAGCTAGATATGGAACCTAATGAATCACATCAAAAAGAAAATTGATTATGGACTTATGATTAGGTCTTGGAGGACCTAATTGGATTTATTGAAATCCTAGTTAGAGCCATACACATGCTAGTACATGTAAAACCCTAACTAATCTCTCAAGAACCTTGATTAGTCAAAGGTTGATTAAATCAAATATTTGATTTTGTCATGGGTTGACACGATCGATCAAATCCTTACAGCACATGGACTTCTAACTAACTTTGATTGTGTCAAAGTTTGGACATCAATAGAAGTTAGTTAGCTACCCAACTCTCTTTCTATTTAAGAGGAGTTAATGCCGCTCTTGTTAGATTAATCCACCCAAACCAATGCCCCTTCGTTGTGCACCAACTACCCAATGCCCTCTTTCTTGTTATTTTGGTTCATGCCAAAGGATGGGATGCCCAAGGTGGTCATTGGTTACATCCAATAGTTGGACACCAAAATGGCCAAGAAGTGTTCTTCGCTAAGGGAAGGAAAGAAGTCAAGAAAGATTCTTGATAAAGGGAGAAGGAATCTAAGAAAGGTTCTTGGAAGAGGTGTGCTAATTTTCTTGAGAAGGAAATCAAGAAAAAGGGCTGGATTCCTTGAGAAGGGATTCAAAAAAAATTGAGGGAGAGTCCTTGATCCATTCCTGTGTGAATGACTGTTGGAGGGTACACACTTGGGCACCTCATAGATATAAATCAAGAGACCTATTGATCAGCGAGCAATCAAGATCTTATTAAAGGTATCCCTATTCTTTTTATATTTTATTGACTATCCCTTGTACGTTTGATTGTAATCATCTAGGTAATGTTGGGATTGGGGTTCGGATATTTTGTAATCAATAGATGATTCATTGTAAAAAAAATTTAAAATTTATTTTTTTCTACATATCCAAATCCCAATAGTAGTATTAGAGTCATCCTTGATTGATTCAATCAAACATTATGTTATTGTTGTGTTATAGATTAGATCTAGTTCATAATATGTCATGATAACCAATTTCAACATGATGTTAGTTATTGATTTGTTGCATCAATCATGAAATAAAATTATTTTATGCATGATCAGATCCTAGTATGAGATTTCAAAAGTTGTTAACTTGTATGACAAGTTAGGATAGCTTTCTATCTTCAAGATTTTGCTATAGAAAGGCTTCCTCATGCATGTGATGTGCGAGACAGGGGCTGCTATAGCAGCAAAAAATTTTTGCAGTAGAAAATTGCGGCAAGAGCATCCTAAAACCTTTCTATTACACACATTATTTAAGGTGATTCATGGCTGAAATTTTTGATAGAAGAAGTAATGCCACCATGGACCATGACCCAAGAGTTGGCTGCTGAAATTTGATTTATGGTAGAAAGATGCAGCAATCACAATCTTAGGGTATTAGATTAATTAGATGTTGACTACAATTCGTTGTCTTAATGAGATTAGGATTTATGATTGTAGTTCAACTCAATTTTATAGTCCTAATTAGAATAGAATTATTAAATTGAAGTTGATCTTATTATTCTAATTGGATTAGGATTTGAATCATAATTGGCATTGCCAAGAGTTGAACCTATATGATAATTAAAATTTTGACTGGGTTAAGAGTTGAACTGAATCAAGATTCCATGATTATTGACCCAAAAGTTGGATCAAAGACATGTAAACCCTAGATGGGTCTTATGCCCATAAGGATAACATTATAATTCTTAGTGACATATGCATGAATGATATCACAACTAGAATAACATAAGTTGTTTCATCTCTTGCTTTATATGATTATTATAAATTGCATGACAGATGGTTATGGACTAAAAACACTCATGTGATGGATGTATATATGAATATATCTATGATGACTGATTGTATGAATATATCTGTAATGGTTGTATTTTTAATTTGTTAAAATAGGGGCTGGAAGCCCCTGATGCATTCATGTTTCTAGATGTATCTTTTTTTTTCCTTTATATATATTTTTTTAACTATTTATTGGAGTTTTTATATGTTGATGTAAAAATTAGGATAGAAAATTTTATTTGTAAATAGATAAAAAATATTTCTTTATACTTATGGATAAAGAAAGAAGATAAAGCATTCATCGAAGCCTTCATGGTAATGAAGATATGACTACCAAGTGGATCAAGAGCAAAGGCATATGAAGATCGACCATGAGATGGCTCAATCTATGATGCACCTAGGATGAGACTCATAATCCATCTAAGTGGCTCGGATGGATTACATTAGAAAAGTCTATAACCATCCAGTTTCATTATATGCTATTTATGTTGGTACTAAGATATATATTATGCCTGTGATAGAAATATACATGTTATGGATGTACATGAGATCGGATAGACTTAAGCCCCTTATATAATTATATTAAGTCATAATAGCAAAGTATTAAGAATATTATCCATACCTTCTTTCATGCTAAGCCAATAGAATATATCAAAAACTATGGTGAGTTTGTTGTGTTATTCATAAGGCTTGCTATGGAGCTTGATATGATGTTGACTTAGTACATAGTGATGCTTATGGCATATTCAAGTAGAGCTATCTTATTATGCTATCCACAAGGATGGCATTATTTAGATATGACTATATAAGAATGAAGGATATGATTTAATTAAAATATTATAGTTTGTTATGCTATTCACAAGGCTATAAGTGTTTTAGAGGCAAAAGATATGTTGGAAGTTGCATAAGATACAATTGGTAAGAGTTACCTATCTTTGAACTCATAAATATTTGTTGTGCTATCCATAAGATTTTTATGAAGAATTGGAATCTCAACCCTACTAAAAAATATGGCGATAGGATTTTTTATTTTCTATACTAGAGGGTATGAGATTTGCTAAATAAGTGAGAGACACGATTAGACAAAAGACCACATCTAATCGTGCATGTCATCATGAGTAGTCTACTCATATATTATTCTTATTTTATAAATTCATTTGTATCTTCACTTATACTACATGACATACTTGATGTCAACAAGTTGACTGAATCAAACTACGTAGACTGGTTGAGAAATCTGAGATTATTTTTCATTCAGAAGAAAGTCTCCTATATTCTTGATGCTCTTGATATCGATCTGATCAAGGATGATGCTATAGAGGAGTATGGAGCTGCTTATAAAATGTGGTAAGATGATTGTACAACTATCAAGTATATCATATTAGCCTTTATAAGCAATAAGTTGGAGAGGCAACATAAAAGTATGGATCCTCAGTCCATACTTCTCAATCTAAGAGAGTTATAAGGTGACCAGAGCAGGACTATTAGGTATGAGATATCTAAACAGTTATTCCATGCTAGAATGAGTGAGGATATATCCATACAAATCCATATACTCAAAAATCATCGACTTGATCACTCCATTAGGTCAGTTAGATTTGTTATGGATGGTGAGCTTAGCTAAGATTTAATCCTATAATCTCTCCTTAAAGGTATCATCTCTAAGGAGAAGAAGATGAAGAGTATCTCTACCAAAGGTACTTGTTTCTATTGCAGCAAAGTTGGGCATTAGAGAAGTTGCAAGAGATCTCTTGCAAGTATGAAGCAGTAAAAGAATGCAAGAGTTGCATCTATTAAATGTTTGTATGTGATATAAGCCAATTTATCATTGAGTGATTCAGCTTCAGATTCTTAGATATTAGATACTGTATGTAGTTCCTACTTATGCAAGTTGTTGTAGAGACTGTAGAAAATCAAAAACTGAAGAGAGATAATTTTGAGCTGACTAGCACTGTTGGAGAGTCCATCCAAGTCGAGGCTGTAGGAACCTATATGTTAAAGCTACCTTTAGACAAAGTTTTGAAATTAGTAGACTATTATTATATGCCTAGGTGTTAGGAATCGCCATCACATAGCGACAGGTATGCATGCAAAAATTTTAAAATTTTAAATACAATAGAAAAAAATTTTAAAATAATTTTCAAAATAATCAACATCATTTTAGGACAATCATGTAATATAATATTTTATTGTTATGTCAGGATAATCTTATATCAAAATGATATTCATTAGATCTAATCTAATTAAGCATGCACAGAGATATATCTCAATTAAATTCAGGCATCATCATAATATACAAGACTAAAATCTAGACTAAAGTAGAGATCTGATCTTTATCTTTGTGTGGATAGATCTTCACTGTAATCTGATGATCTGTAGATATCTTCAAGATCCATTGAAGCCACGATTTGAGATCTATAGATATCTCTAAGGTCCATTGAAGTCGCACATGCATTCGACCTCTACAGGTATCCACATAAGACTGATCTGATCAGAAGATCCCGATCTCATCAGGGTGCTAGCTCTCTTATAGAGATCACTTTTTGGATTATCGAATCAATCTCTCTTTTTATTCTATTCTTAAGAGAACCAAATAGATCTATTGTAGGAGGAAGAAATTAGATCTAATTTGATTTCTTCTTTTCTATTTCTCTTCTCAAGAAAAATGGAAGAAGATCTAGAGAAAGAAGAATATGAGAGATCAAATCTCTCTTCTTTTCTTTCGTCCAATCTTTAGACCGAATCTAGAGGAGAAGGAGATGGAGAAGACATCCAACTCTTGGATCAAGAGAAAGAGAGGCAAGGTGTCCATCCCATGGACATTAGAAGAGAGAAAGGGAGGTTAGGAAGAAGAATAGAGGAAGGGGGAGGCGTACAACCCTTGGAGCATCCCTTCCTCCTTTTTCATTCTCCAACCTTTCTCATGCCCGCTCTATTTCTTTTTTTGTTTCTTATGCCAAAATCAGACAGGAGGCATCCCTTCTTTCATATCTCAAGCTTTGGATAGGAGTCTAAAAGCACTTAGGCTCTTGGAGATAATGTGCCGTCCATCCCATGTGCGCCCTCCTTATTTCTCCATGCCAAAAAAAATAATTCACGGTGATTTCTTTTGTGCGTGAGGCCTTGGGGCATGAGACATCTCAAGGGAGAGTCCTTCTATGGGTAAAACACCTATTTGGTTTGGTTTGAATCCAAACTAATTTGGGTTTTCAAATAAGTCAAAACTTAATTGAATCCTAAATCATTTTGGATTTATGAGACCCAATCTTATTCAAACTCAAACCAAATCCAATCAAATTAAATCTGAATTTAATTTGATTAGGACTCAACTCAATTATTTGATCAAATCAAATAATCTAGTAATATTTATAAATTAGTCCTCCTATAACTTACTAAGTCTTAGTAAGCATCCATATAACTTTTACATATAAGTTCAATCATCAATCAAATTGATAATCGAATTCTACTATGATTTGAAATTGCTATTCAACAATCTGACCAATCAGGATCTCTTTTATTTGTAATCTCATAAATTCTATTCTGTCTGAAAGTAAGATATATTTTGATTTTCATCAAAATATTATTGAAACTTCTTTAAATGGATTGAAATAATTCTAACTCACCAACTGAAAATTATTGATCATCAAAATAATTTTCGTTGGTCTCACAATCCACTAATGATGCCTAGTAGGATATAGTAGCAACCTAGTAGAATAGAAAGAATGAATCTTTAGGTATAGTTATCATGTGATTTAGTTATTCTATCGTAAGTTCTGATAAGATGGAGGATATAAAAAAATTATCAAATCTCTTCATCTGTCATATGTAAGATTTATTTGACTCAAGTTCATTTGTAAAACATCATGAAAACTCATTTTCATGATTCACTCTATCATGACCAAGGTCTTTTGAACTCAGTCTCATAAATCATATAGGACTTCTTCTTATCTACTAAGATCGATAGATCCCATCTAAGTGTACACCCTACTCCTACAACGAACCTACTGTAGCCAACATACACCTCATGGATCCAAATAGTTAGGAGATCAAGTGTTTGTGCAGTCAAAGTATAGCAATCCCATTATAAATAGCCGAGACACTGTAGGTCAAAGAACTAATCATACAACTACAGTATCGAGAAAGTCACTGATGAGTGAGTAGACATCCAAGTGACTTCTTATTTTGATCATACTCAGTACCTTTATTCTCTAACAAATACCTACACTCTCGCTCCAGTGTCCCCACACTATAGATTCGAGATTTATCTACTCAAAGAGAAGCGATCCATACACCAATCTAGCTGAATCAATCATTATTTTTGTGATGATCCATCGATTAGAAATACTTTAAAAATTAATCATTAATGATATATACCTCAAATTTTCAACTCTTGAAAATATATATCATCATCTTATTAATTTTTTGGATGATTCATGGACACATATCTTATATGAATAAAAATTAACTACCCTAATTAATTAGATCAAGTATGAAATTATGTCTTAGAAAGAATTAATATGTCAGCTCGATTGGCTTCTAGGGTATATATCTAACATTAGGACCATTAGAAACATTATTTCTCTGCCATTGTTATTCGAACATGGTTATGAAATAAAAGGGTAGGGCAAAGGTTGCTCTATTTATCATTCTGATGAATTTTATGGATATATTGATAATCATCTCATATTTTTATCACTCAATGATAATATTTTTCATATTGATAAAAATAAGTAAAGAAAGAGAAAAGATATGAATATCATATATCTTTGGTACTACCGCCTTGGTCATGTTAGTGAGTCGACAATAAACAAGTTATACAAAAAAATTTTTTTTGAACCATACGATTTTAAATCATATGAAACTTATGAATCTTACCTTATGGGAAAGATGATTGAACCCCATTTACAGGATATAGAGAGAGGATGATTGATTTATTGGGCCTCATACATACGGATGTTTGCAGGCCAATGATAATCAGACCATGGAATTCTCTTTGATTGGACTCCTTATACACCACAATGGAATGGTATTATGGAAAGAAAGAATTACACTATTAGATATGGTGCGGTTCATGATGTGCTTCACAGACTTTTCGATTTCATTTTGGAGATACACCCTAGAAGTTGCTATATATATTAATCAAGGTATTAAGTAAATCTATTTCTAGCTCTCCATATAAGATATGGAAAGGAAAGAGGTCGAGCCTCAAACATATGCTGATATGGGGCTGCCATACTTATGTCATAAGAGTTAAAGAACATAAGCTCAGTGCTAGATTAGATAAGTATAGATATGTAAGTTATTCTAAAGAAGAGTATATAATACTACTTCTCTACCGTACTGAACAAAGGTGTTTGTCAATAAGCTTGCCACTTTTTTGGAAAAGAGTTTATCCAAGCAAGGATAGTGGGAGGATAGTTAAACTTGGAGAAGTTTAAAACCTACAAACTATCCCAAAATAACCTATAGATAGTCCATAAGTTAATCCTCAATCAGAAGTAACCATTGATGAGATACAACTATAATACACACCTCCTCTCTGAAGGTCAAATAGAGTGCATAATGTACCACTTAAATATATATTTGTCATTGAGAATGACAACGAGCCACACATCATTGAGAATGATGATCCCGTGACTTATTCAGAAGTAGTCATGAGTAGTAAATCGGATAGATGGCTTGAAGTCATGAAATCTGAGATAGACTCCATATATACCCACTAAGTATGGATTTTGGTTAATGCACCTAAGGGTGTGACCCTAGCGGGATGTAAATGGGCTAAAATTCAATTGGATTTTGCTTGCTATAGCTACATCTCTACTAGAGAGATTTATCTCAAGGGGGAGGATAAATCAAGTATGCAAGCTAAAAAAAAATATTTATGAATTAAAGTAGGCATCGAGGAGGTGGAACATCTATTTTGATGAGATAGTCAAATTATTTGGCTTTATAAAAATATATGGATGAATTATGTGTTTGTGTAAGAAGACAAGTGGGAGCGCTCTTGTCTTTTTGGTTTTGTATGTAGATGACATATTACTCATTGGGAATGATGTCCCAGTGATATAATTTGTCATGACTTGGCTATCACATAAGTTTTTCATAAAAACTTGGTTGAAGCATCCTATATACTGATATAAAGATCTATAGAGATAGATCTAAGAGGATGCTAGGTTTATCTCAGTTTAGATACATAGATCTTATATTGAAAGGGTTCAACATGGATCAATGTAAAAGAGTTTATTTACCCATGAGTCCTAGCATATATCTCTTTAGGAAGGTATCTCTTGAGACACCTAAAAAGAGAGAGAAAATAAGCACAATCCCTTATGTTTCTGTTGCGGGATCGAATACATATGCTATGCTATGTAATAGGCCTAATATTGCAGATCCTAGAGAGGATCATTGGAAAGCTATAAAAAATATTCTTAAGTACTTGAGAAGTACTAGAGAAGCATTGAGTTGAAAGAGTTCCAAATAACAGACTGTAGCTGACTCAGCTATTGAGACAGAATACATTCCTACAAATAAAGTTGCTAAGGAAGCAACCTGATGAAGGAGTTCATCACTGAGTTGGATGCGATTTTAGAGATTGAACACCTCTTGCTACTTTATTTTAAAGACACCAAGGCTGTTGCTCAAGCAAAAGAACTAATGTCTCATTAGAAATCCAAGCACATCCTAAGGTGCTTGCACCTTATTTGTGATGTAATTATAGAATGAGTTGGCATCAAGAACAAAATAGCGGATCTGTTCACTAAGACCTTATCATTGTAGTAATTTGACTAACATCTTGTTAGCATGGGCATCAGGTACACAGGCGATTGGCTTTAGTGCAAGTAGAAGATTGAAAGAATAGTATCCTATAAGCCAATCATATAGATGATGTGATGAAACTTTTTTATGTTATCTTCCTACCCATATATATGATATTATTTATTTGATAATAATAAGAGGTATTATGTTTCATCATATGCTACATCTTATTTATGAATTAATTAAGGATGCATTTGGTTACACTTTTTAATTTTTGATTTTTAAAAATTATTTTTTATTTTTTTAATTTTTGCTATTGAGTAAAAGCAAAAAAGTAAAAAATATGTTTGATAACTATGTTGCTGTAAAGCAAAAAATAATATTTGGGGACGATAGGTGAAGAGCTCAATGAGGGAGAAGGGTTTAGGAAAGGAGGGAGAAGGGGGTGGGGAGGTGAAGAGCTTGATGAAGGAGAAGGATTTGGGTTCTTTATTTTTTGGTTTGGTGTTTTAGATGTGCGAAAGCAAAAAAAGTAAAAAAATAAATTTTAGAAAGCAAAAAATTTTTACTTTGTATATAAAGTAATTATTTTAATTATTTATTTTTCATGGTATTACTAAACATTACTTTTTGATTTTTGCTTTTTAAAAATCAAAAAGTAAAAAAAAATATTTTTTTAATGGCTAACCAAATGCACCTTAAGATTTTGATGAACCCCATAGATGTAGATAATGATTTTAGAGTCATGATGAGATCATGCCAGTGAGATTCAAAATCTCGATAGCTTCGATCTAAAATATTTTCAGTTGTAGGATCATTAAGTTAGGGATCAATGATACCGATAAGACTGGCACATTCTATATATGCTCTGTTGATGTATGCCCTAAAAGTCAATCTGGCTAATATATTTTACTAGTCTAGGGCATGGTCCTTATATTTAATGATAGTTTTATATTAAAATATAGATAATTATTTTTATTCTAGAGTAATGTATCCTAAAATTATCCAAGGAGTTAATGGATAATGACACATATTCTCACGTGTTGAAAATTTGAGACACATGTCATTATAGATTAACTTCTAAATTGCTTCTGATCGTAGAATCATCATGGAGATGATGATTGATCCATCAAGATCGATGCATGGATCATTTTTTTTTCGGATAGATGAGTCTCGTGTTTATAGTGTAGGGACACTAGAGAGAGAATGCAAGTAGTTGTTAGAGAATAACAGTACTAAGTATGATCAAGAATGAGAAGTAATCTAGATGTCTACTCACTCATCAGTGACTATCTCGATACTATAGTGTATGAGTAGTTCTTTGACCTATGGTGCCTCGACTGCTTATAGTGGGATTGCTGTAGTTTGACAATACATAAACATGATCCTTAGCCATTCGGAGGTCTTGCAGTGTTCGTTAGCTGTAGTAGGTTTGCTGTAAAAGTAGGTGTACACTTTTAAAAGATTTATCGACCTTAATAGTTGAGGAGTAGTCCTATATAACCTAAGAGGCTGAGTCCTAGTCTGTGGCCATAGCAATGTAATAATGAAAAAGAGTTTTCATGAGATTCACGATTGGACTGAAGCTAATTAAGTCTAGCACATGACGGATGCTTAGGGTTTGATGAGTTTTTATGATCTGTATCTTATCGAAACTCTTGATAGAAGAACTCAATCTTATGATAACTACATCTAGGGGTTCAAATTTTTTTTATTTTATTAGATTGCCACTACATGCTGTTAGACATCACTGATGGATTATGAGAACTCATTAGAGTTATTTTTGGATCAACAATCTTGGTTGGATTGAGTTGGAATTGTTCCAGCTCATCGAAAGGGGTTTAGATGATACTATGATGAAGAACACAATATGTCTCACTATCAAATAGAATAGAACTTGAGAGGTCACACACAAAAAGAGCTCAACCTAATCAATAGCTTGGATCATAATCAAATTATCAATTGGATTGATAATTTGGATCAATTTGTAAAAGTTACAAATTTAATAACTGCTAATTGTTAGCATAAGGGACTTAATTATAAGTGTTTCAATGCAATTTGTGAAAGGAATATATCCTACAAGCCAATCGAAATTTGTATTTTGATGAATTTTTCTTGTAATCTTTCAGACTCATGTAATTGATATTTTATAAATAAAAGATATTTATTTTTCATCATAGGCTGCATCTTACTTTTGTAATGATTATGATGAACTCCATAAATCAGTGCAATGGCTTTAGGGTTATGATGAGATCATATCTATGAGACTTAAAATCTTAAAAATTTTGATTTAGAATATTCTTAGTCATAGGAGCATTGAGTAGGGGATCAATATTTTTAGATAGACTGGCACTTCCTATGTATGCTCGATGGAGAGGATGGTTGATCTCATAAGCTACTTGTGTGAGACACTAATATAAGGATGTGGGTGCTCATTAGAAAATGAGTTTACTAAATTGATCCGACTTGAGAAATATCTTATGAAATCAACTTATCTATCAAAAGATATTTTCTTATAGTGGAAGTTATGCATGTAATCTTTTGACCTGAGACTATCATAAAATTTTATATACATGAATCTATATTTTGGTTCATACTCATTCATGATTTAGTCATGTATGAGGTGATCTAGATATGGTGGAATGTGTATGGAGGTTGTGAGTAGGTCAATATAGAATCGATCACTCCTGGTAAGAAGAAATCGTATCCTACTTGCTCTAATCGACTGATGATTCCAGAAGTCTTTGATCAAAGCAAGATGAGAATTAGAAAGAGTTGTTAATATTTTATTAATTAAATCATCATCATAAGATTAAGAGAAATATGAATGTGATATTGGATTTGATATGGTTCCATATCCAGAGACATATTTGAGATGTAGGTTGATCATAGGATCGAATTGCACAATAACTTTTCACTGAAGGATATTTTTGATATTTTTATCAAAATTTTATATCTTTCAAGTTAATATGATACATTGCTAGACGTCAATCTTATCTTATGGGTTTGATCAAATTAAAGAGTTTATATTCGATCGTCAATTAGAAAAGATTCTAATTGCTGAAATCAGATTAGCTCGATTGGACCTAAATTGGTTAGATTAAATCCTAATCAAATCAGATCAAATTGTATTCAGATCCACTACTAGCTAGATATGGAATCCAATGGGTCACATATAAAAAAAATTGATTAAGGATCTAATTAGATTAGATCATGTTTTCGAGATGAACATACTAGCACATGTTGCAAACCCCTAGCTCCTTATTTCGCATCGGATTCGAATTTGGTTCCAGATTGGGCTAATTAAATCTAAATTAAGTCAAACCAATTTTGGGTCTGAGTTGGGTCAACCTTTGGCTGGTTGAACCAGGGATTGGATGCCACAAAACTAGCATCCCATATGCTAAGAATTTTTTCTTGCGCATGGGGTTTATCTTGTGTGCAAAAGTCAAGTCGGCGTCCCATAAGATGGGATGCCCCTTTCCTCATTCCTATCTTTTTGTTCCATGATGAAAAAATTCACAAAGTTTTGTGATCTAATTTTAGATGCAAAAGAGTCCTTCTGTAGCTAAATCACTTCGTGACTTAATTGTGAAAATTAGATAAAATTTGGAAACCTAGCTGCCCACATCCATGCACCTAATATATAAGAGTCCATGTTGTTAAGGACTCTTATCCATATGTCATGCCCCATTTTAGTTGATTTTTCTCCATGCCATCTTCAAGTTAGCACCTCATTTGTGGGCTCTTGGATGGCTAGAGTGCACTGATCAAGGGTGGAGAAAAGTGCCGCCCAAGGAAAGCCTCGCGATGCATCAGAAAAACAACGAAAAATATTTCTCCGAAGAGTCTTTCTGTGCGAAGCAACTCTTGGATTTTTTTTGATGTTTGCCATATGTTACAAACTTTTAGATGGGCATGTGAAATTGGAAAGGGGCATGTGATCATCTGGTTGGGCACGAGATGTCACGTGGAGAGGGTGCGAGATGATTCTGATCACATTCTATCGCTAACTATAAAAGGGGTCCTGCGTCGGGGTTTTAATTCATTTAGAAATCCTAATCTCTTCTTTCTTACACAAGTCTTCTCTCTTGTCCAATTATTTTCTTCTTTCTCTTGTTAGGACAAGTACTAAAATAGTAAGGATAAGTCTAATTCTAGGATAAGGGCTTAGGAAGAGATATAAGGAAGACAAGGAGAAAAGAAAGATAGAGATAGGAAGGCTAGGAGGAGAGGAAGGAGGCCCTGAGATTCTGCTATCCAAAGAAATTCTCAAAGTAAGAATTTTAGAGTAGGAATCATCTTAAGAAGTTGGTGTTTTGATTGAAGCCCTGTGTGGATCACCATTGGAGGGCGAATACTTGAGTGCCTCATGGAGGTTTTGCCGGAGTTTTGAAATAACTGTTGCAGGTATTCTTCTATATCTTAAATTTTATTATGAAAATATTTTATATGATTGTTAATTATCAAGAAGGTGCTGGTTTAAAAGTTTAATATTCAAAATTTTTTAGTTTAAAATTTTAAAATCTATTATGCTTTTGTTGTGCATGTTCTCCCTGAAATCCTATAGTGGTATCAAAGCCAGCCTTATTTGGTTCAATCATATATAGACAATATTCATGTGATGCATTTTATGATTCATACTATAAAATTAATTAGCCTATGAATTATGCTTTCATATGTTTGATATGAATTGATGCATGTTTGATCCACTACTTTATCATTTTGAAATAAGGTTGTTTTAGCATAACGAAATTATGCTGCAAGATTGTCCTAGGATGATGAATATTCATATGTCACATTGGCATAAATAAAATATTTAATATTGATATATATTAGTGTGCATTAGCATTATAAAATTAGAATGTGCATGAGACCAATGAAGCCCTCATAAAATTATATTAAGTAGTAGTGAAAGCAACTATGGGTTAACCAATTCTTGATCAATTGATCAATTGATGTCTAGGAAAGTGCTAAAAGTGATTTTTTAATTGATCTCATTGACTGACCTGGCCAATTTATTGGTATCTAAGGAAAGCAATGGGAGGACCCCTACCTACTTACCTGATCAATTTGGTTAAGCGATCTTGAAATTGAAAAAACCTTAATGTTGAAAACACTACTTGGGGCCTTCCTTCATGCTAGGTTATTACATCATGAACTATCGCAAAGTTTGTTATGTTACCACAAGGCTTGCCATAGGGATTGATATAATATAATTATGGTGTATAGAGGATGCTTACGGTAATTTTAAATATACTACTTTGTTATGTTACCATAAGGATAGTAATATTCGAATTTGACTGTATTAAAATAAAAGGTCTTACTTAACTAAAATATTATAGCTTGTTGTATTACCACAAGGGTAATAATGCTTTAGAGGCTCAGATAAAATTGAAAATTGTATGAGATGCAATTGAAAAGAGTTTCTTACCTATGAACTCATAAGGGTTTGTAGTGTTACTATAAGATCATTATGAGGAATTAGGTCTCAATCTCTCTAAGATAAATATACAATATGTCTCGTTCATCATAATAGAGGGTTATGATATTCAATAAAATAGTGAGAGGCATAATTAAATTTAAAAGACCTTATTTAATTATGTAAGTCATCATGAGTTGTTTGCTTATGTTATATTCTTTATTTATTGTAGATTAAATTTTACAAATGACATTGTTGGGTATAAAATACCCCCCAGCCGAAGTTCATGACGGGAATGACCCTCCGGGGATTCTACCGGCTTCCGACCTTCAGCGGCACCTCTCCGAACCTCTCTGGCGGCCGAGCCTCCGCAACCCTCCCAAGTTTTGCCGACGGATAAACCCCCACCAGCGTCGACCAGATTCTTCACGACAAACGGGCTCCTACGGGAGCCAGACTTCGCCGACTTTGACTGCGTGAGGACTTCGTCCGGACTCCTACGGGAGCCGGACTTCGCCGACTTCGACTGCGTGAGGACTTCATTCGGACTCCCATGGGAGCCGGACGTCATCCCCGACTCCGACTGCAAGTGGACTTCGTCCGGACTCCTACGGGAGCCGGACTTCATCCCCGGCTTCTACTGTAGGAAGACTTTGTCCGGACTCCCACGGGAGCCGGACTTCGTCCCCGACCTCGACTGCGTGAGGACTTCGTCCGGACTCCTACGGGAGCCGGACTTCGCCCCTGACATCAATTGCAAGTGAACTTCGTCCGGACTCCTACGGGAGCCGGACTTCGTCCCCGGCTTCTACTGCAAGCAGACTTCGTCCGGACTCCCACGGAGCCAGACTTCGTCCCCGACTCCGACTGCAAGTGGACATTGTCCGGACTCCTACGGGAGCCAGACTTCGTCCTCGGCTTCTACTGCAGGCAGACTTCGTCCGGACTCCCACGGGAGCCGGACTTCATCCCCGACCTCGACTGCGTGAGGACTTCGTCCGAACTCCTACGGGAGCCGGACTTCGCCCCCGACGTCAATTGCAAGTGAACTTCGTCCGGACTCCTACGGGAGCCGGACTTCGTCCCCGACTTCTACTGCAGGCAGACTTCATCCGGACTCCCATGGGAGCCGGACTTCATCCCAGACTTCGACTGCGTGTGGACTTCGTCCGGACTCCCATGGGAGCCGGACTTCATCCCTGACTCCGACTGCAGGTGGACTTCGTCCGGACTCCTACGGGAGCCGGACTTCGCCCTCGACTCCAATTGCAGATGGCCCTCGCCTATAGTACTAACGCTCAAGGAACCCAGCAGTGGATGGCCCGCCAGTAAAGTCCGAGCTCCTTCCAGATGGATAGGCACCTCTCTCTGCCAGGTGCTTCAACCGAGCTTCGGCCGATAGGCCTGGGCTCCCCCTGATAGGCCACAGTAATGGCCATGACTCTGCTCCACCTCCTGCGACAGATTCTGCGTGGCTCCACTACTCCCCGTAACAGGCCCCACGCGGCAGGCCGCAGTAATGGCTACGAATCTGCTCCACTCTCTACGGCGGATGCTGCGTGGCTCCACCACTCCCTGGCGAGTCGCAACAACGGATGCCGCTCCACTCTCCGCAATTGATTCCACATGGCGAGCCATGGTGACAGCCACGACTCCTCCCCATTACTCTTCATGATAAATTCCTCCTGGCCCCGTGCGGCCCACGACTAGGCGGTTACAAACAGTCGCTATCAGTCTATCACACCCCCCGCCTATAAAAGGGGGACCCCAGATATGTTATTCTCTAAGCTCTATTTTCTATCCCAAAACTCTGCTAAAATTCTATTTGAGCACTCCATTCTTGTTGAGGCAGAAAACTGACTTGAGCATCGGAGGGTCTTGCCGGAGCAACCCCAACTTCGGTTTAGACTTCTTTTGCAGGTCCCGACGGCGACCGCGACTCCCTCGACTCCAGCTTCTCCGACGCAGGTGGATTTTTGCACCAACAGGATTGATGCTAGAGGAAGGGCTGTGTCTTCACAGTACCCTTGTTCTTAAAGGAGCACTCAACGGGACCGCCTTCGGTTATCTTCTCCGACATCCTCCATTAGATCTTCGCCCGATGCCTCCCTGCAAAGCATCCACTCGGCGATCCACGACCTCCGCGGCCAGGTCTCAGGCTCCGGCCTCACCTCCAGTTTCCCAACCTTCTCCTCCTCCTCCGGCAATGGCTGTTGGCGTGGGGTGGTCAGGCAATCAGCCTCCGACAGATTTTGCCAACACCATCTCAGGAGAATCCCGACAGGGAGCAACCAACGTATTGGCCATACCCCCCAAGCGACAAAAGATTGAGGAGCCCATAACCTTTACTGAAGAAGATGCTCGGGGAGTTCAATTCCCTCATAATGATGTGGTTGTAGTTTCCTTGAATATAGCAAATTACGACGTCCGTCGCATTCTTGTCGATAATGGAAGTTCGGTTGATATTTTATTTTATGACACCCTCTCAAGAATGTCCAACCTTGACGGCCATTTGGGGCCGATTAGCTCCCCTCTAGTAGGGTTTACCGATGATGCTATCCTGATGGAGGGAGTGATAACTTTGACTGTAGCTGTGGGTCGATATCCAAGACAATCCAGGGCTCTGGTGAATTTCCTGATGGTGAAGGCGTCGTCAGCCTACAACGCGATCCTCGGCCGACCTAGCCTCAACGCTCTCCGGGCCGTCGTGTCAACCTACCATTTGAAGTTGAAATTTTCTACCAACCAGGGGATCAGAGAGGTCAGGGGAGACCAGGCCCTGGCCAGACACTGCTACAACATAGCCTTGCAAAGAAGTGACCAATCTGACCTCTACCCAGTTGATGGGCTGGATGCCCGTGATGACCTCACTGAGGAGAGGGGTGGCCCAATCGAAGATTTGGTTTCGATCTCTTTGAACGACGGGAATGCAGAGCATGTGGTGAAGATCGGCTCCAACCTGGGGGAAGAAGTACGGGCGCATCTCGTTGATTTTCTATGAAAGAATGTGGATGTTTTCGCTTGGGTCCCAGCAGACATGCCGGGGATAGACACGAAAGTCATGAAGCACCGTCTAGCCGTCGATCCAAAGCATCGACCGACGAAAGAAAAAATCCAAGGTCATGCACCAGAGAGGCAGAAAGCGATAGCCGAGGAAGTAGACAAACTCCTGAAAGCCGGGTTCATTAGGGAAGTCAATTATCCTGACTGGATTTCCAACGTTGTCCTAGTCAAAAAGGTAAACGGCAAGTGGAGGATGTGTATAGACTTCAAAAAGCTGAATAAAGCCTGTCCAAAGGACAGCTACCCTCTACCCAAAATTGATCAACTGGTGGACACGACCTCGGGACATGAGCTTCTCACCTTCATGGATGCATTCTCCGGCTATAACCAAATCAGGATGGCACCGAAAGATGAAGAAAAGACTGCTTTCATTACTAACCATGACCTTTACTGTTACAGGGTCATGCCTTTCGGCCTCAAAAATACATGCGCAACCTACCAATGGCTGGTGAATAAAATCTTCAAGGAGCAGATCGACCGCAATATGGAGGTCTACGTAGATGACATGATCATGAAAAGCAAATCTTTCATGAACCACGTCGCCGACCTCGAGGAGGCCTTCGACGTCCTTCGAAAATATAAGATGAAGCTGAACTCGACTAAATATGCTTTCAGAGTGACCTCGGAGAAGTTCTTGGGCTTCATGGTATCGGGGTGCGGAATTGAAGCCAACCCAGAGAAAATTTGCGCCATCCAGGAGATGGCCGCCCCGAAGTCGATAAAGGAGGTTCAGCGCCTTACAAGGAGGGTAGCAGCCCTGAATCATTTTGTTACGAGGTCGGCCGAACGGTGCTTACCCTTCTTCCAGACCCTCAAGCGGCCGAAGAACTTCTGTTGGACCGCTGAGTGCCAACAGGCGTTCGAAGAGCTAAGGAGCTACCTCGGCTCACCTCCGTTGTTGGCGAAGCCCGAGCCTGGGGAGGAACTATTTTTGTACCTGGCGGTCTCCCCCATGGCTCTCATGGCAGTCCTTGTCAAGGAAGAAGAAAAAGTCCAGCGGTCGATCTACTACGTCAGTCGCGCGTTGAGAGACGTCGAAACCAGGTATACTAAATTAGAGAAACTAACTTACGCCCTGTTGATTGCAGCTTGGAGGCTCCGACCCTACTTTCAAGGGCACACCGTAATGCTGCTCACTGACCAACCGATCAAGGTGATTCTACACCGGGCGGATGCCTCCGGGAGGATGGCGAAATGGGCGATCGAGCTCACAGAATTCGACATCAACTATCGACCTAGACCAGCAGTGAAAGCCCAGATATTGGCAGATTTTATAGTGAAGTGCACTATCCCGGAGGAGGCCGAACCTGAACAGGGCGAAATTGATGGCCTGGAGCCCTGACCTAACTCCCCCAGAGAAGCAGACCCCTCTGGTTGCTTTTGGGCCCTCTACGTGGATGGGTCTTCCAACATGTCGGGAGCAGGTGCGGGCCTGATCTTGATCAGTCCAGAGGGAATCATCGTGGAGTATGCTCTGCGCTTCGAGTTTCTCACGACAAACAATGGAGCAGAATATGAAGCTCTGATCGCAGGATTGAAGATCGCCAAAGAGTTGGAAGTAGATCGGCTCCAAGTTCACAGCGACTCCCAATTGGTAGTGGGACAAGTCAACGAAAACTACGAAGCGCGGGAGGACAGCATGGCTAGGTATCTCGAAAAGGTAAAGGAGCTCATCCCCGCCTTTAGTAGCTTCAACATCAGGCAGATTCCAAGGATGGAAAATACCAGGGCCGATCTTCTCTCCAAGCTGGCTACACTGGCTCCGGCTGAATTGCCCAAGGGTGTTCTCTTTGAAGTTCTAAAGTGCCCGAGTACGGAAGAATCACGGCCCGTGATGAAAATTGATCACGAGCCCAGTTGGGTCGACCCCTTGATGGCATATCTCAGGGACGGAGTTCTCCCTCATGATGCAAAAGAAGCTCGGAAGCTCAGAAATCAAGCCTCCCGATACATCCTTTATGAGAACAAGTTGTACAAGAGATCATACTCTTTGCCCCTTCTAAAATACCTCCGGCCTTCGGAAGCTGAATGCGCCTTGTGGGAGGTGCATGAAGGAATCTGCGGAAGCCATCTGGGGGCTAGATCTTTATCCCACAAGTTGCTCCGCCAAGGATATTACTGGCCGACAATGTATCATGACTCGATTGAATACGTCAGAAAATGCGATCGATGTCAGAGATACGCCAACATCCAGAGACAACCCGCCACCGAGCTTACACCCTTAAGTGCCCCATGGCCTTTTACGCAATGGGGAATGGATATCCTTGGACCCTTTCTCATGACGTCGGGACAGAGGAAGTTCCTCCTGGTAGCAATTGACTACTTCACCAAGTGGGTCGAAGCCGAACCACTGATGAAAATCACAGAAGCTAAAGTGCAAGATTTCGTCTGGAAGTCAATCGTTTGTAGGTTCGGCCTGCCAAAAATCCTAATCACCGATAATGGACGACAGTTCGCGGGAGCGAGATTCGCTGAATTCTGTGAAGATCTAAATATCTCCCACAACTTCACATCAGTAGCCCATCCTCAGGCGAACGGCGAAGCTGAAGTGACCAACAGAACTCTGCTGCAGGGGATCAAGACAAGGCTCAAAAAGGCGAAGGGAACTTGGACAGATGAACTCTATCATGTGCTGTGGGCGTATCGAACTACATAAAGATTGCCCACGGGGGAGTCCCCCTTCGCTCTAGCCTTCGGGACAGAGGCTGTTATCCCAATTGAGCTTAAACTTCCATCGGCACGAGTCGTAGCATTCAACGAACATCACAATTCGCAAGGTCTTAAAGCCAACCTCGACTTACTGGAAGAAAAGCGGGAGGTAGCTTAAGTTCGGATGCCAGCCTACAGACAGAAAGTCACCCGCTATTACAATTCTCGGGTCAAGAATAAAGTCTTTAGAGCAGGAGATCTAGTGCTTCGATGAGCCGCTGTCTCGCAACCTCAGGATCGAGGGAAGCTCACCCCAAATTGGGAAGGCCCGTACGAAGTCAAAGAAGTAGTCCAGCCCAAAACTTATTACCTCAAGGAGCTCGGAGGAGCAGACCTCCCGCGACCATGGAGCTCGAAAAACTTACGAATGTATTACCGATAACTTTATTTTAAATAAAAGTTGCATATCTACATGTCTCCTCTCTTGGCACAAGCCTATATCGAAAGGACAGTCAAAACAAACCGTGTCGGGAGCAGGAGGAGAACTTCATCTTGACAAAATCGAAGGCCCGGTTCTCCTTAGACCGGATGTGGGGAGAGGCCAAACAGCACCCATATGTGCCCCCACAGCCCTGTTAGGGACAGGAGGAGAACCTCGCCCTAACTTGAGCAAAGTCGAAGGCCCAGTTCTCCTTAGACCGGATGGGGGGAGAGGCCAAACAACGCCCACAGGTGCCCCCACAGCCCTGTTAGGGACAAGAGGAGAACCTTGCCCTAATTTGAGCAAAGTCGAAGGCCCGGTTCTCCTTAGACCGGATGGGGGGAGAGGCCAAACAACGCCCACAGGTATCCCCACAGCCCTATTAGAGACAGGAGGAGAACCTCGCCCTAACTTGAGCAAAGTCGAAGTCCCAATTCTCCTTAGACCGGATGGGGGGAGAGGCCAAACAGGGCCCATATGTGCCCCCACAGCCCTGTTAGGGATAGGAGGAGAACCTCGCCCTAACTTGAGCAAAGTCGAAGGCCTGGTTCTCCTCAGATCGGATGGGGGGAGAGGCCAAACAACGTCCATATGTGCCCCCACAGCCCTGTTAGGGACAGGAGGAGAACCTCGTCCTAACTTGAGCAAGGCCGAAGGCCCAGTCACACTTAGACCGGATAGGGGGAGAGGCCCCGCAATGCTCATATGTGCCCCCATAGCCCCGTTAGCGATAAGAGGAGGACCTCGTCCTAACCTGAGCTAAAATCGATTACGTCAGAAATAGAGGAAGAATCCCGTCCTGACACCAATTAAGGTCTGGTTATTCAAGACCGGATGGGAAAAAGGGGACCTTCCCAGCGGCCCCTTCACGCTCCCGCAACCCCACCAAGAGCAGAGGGAAAGCCCCCACTCGAAAAAGAAAAAGGAGAAAAGGGAGGGGAGTTAAAAAGGAAAGCGACGGACTGCGTCAGCGATGAATGAAAAACAAACAGCATCAAATATGCAGGGAACCTCGTCCCAGCAAGGATCGGGGTTCTTATCAAAATCCCCGACCTTCAAGAAAGCCCTCAACGCAAGCCCGAGATAAGACGACTTCCTCAGGGTGACGAGAAGCTCAGACCTCCGAGCTCGAACTCTGAAAAAGGGCATCAAAACTGAGCAGCCCCGAGCAAATCTGTGGCCATGGATGAAAGGATGGGTCAATGCGATGACAATCGGGTACCTCCGAACAGCATCGATTTCAAGCGAGGCAAAAGACGAAAGAAGCTCGGCAAGCGGCAATTCAACACATGAGTAAAAGAGGTAGCAGAAAATTCCCTTCTCATGTTATTTATTAAATATGCATTACAGAGCCATTAAGGCTGAAGAAGAAGGATGACTGGAAAAGCGAGCCGATGCGGCAATGACCAGCGACCTCTGGATGATGTCGCAAAAAAAAAAAAAAAGAGAAAAAGAAAAAGAAGGGAATGCAACAATGACAATGGTAAATGAAAGAAGTTCGGCAGGCAGTAATTCGATGCAAAGTGCGGACGAAGTAACAAAATCTCCTTCTCATTCTTGATTAACAAAGGTGTACGTTACAAGGCCCTGGGGGCCGAGAAAAAAAAAATATTACTACAAGACTCAAAAGGAACACGTTGGAGACCACTTCAAGCTCCCAACTTCTCCTTCCGGTCCCGTTCGCTTCGACAGTATTTTCCAGTGCGTGTGATAAATCCTTCAGCTCTCACCCCCCACCTTGTTCCGCTCCATCGTCGAAACCCCAGCCCTAGGGGGAAAAGGGTGGAATAGAATTCAGGGGGCAGCGACGGCAACGGCAGCGGCGATGACGACCTGCATCAATAAGAACCGGAGGTACCCCGAAAGCCGCGATGGTGCCAGAGGCATGCACCACCACCGTGTGCTCCCCGACAACCACCGTCCTAGGTACTTCGGCAAGGTCGGCATGCGCTACTTCCACCGTCCCCGCAACAAGTTCTACTGCCCCACCGTCAGTGCCGATCGATTTTGGTCCCTCGGCCCCGACGACGTCAAGAATCCCGCCGCAGCTTGTGACGACAACTCTGCCCCCTTGACCGGTGTCGCCTTGTTCAGCTACTCCAAAATTCTTGGGTGGAACGCCCTCACCGGTTGTCCCCGTTATTAAACCCCTATTGTTGAAGGAATTCTCCCTCGAGCCCCCTTTGAGGCGATGGGAACCCTCAGTGACAGTTCGACAGTCGAAGAATTCGCAGGCCGCTATTTTCCCCCTCATACTCTTCTTGGTCCGTGGCATCCTCTCGAGGTTGGCCTCCGGGGCAGAGGCCCCGACGGAAGAACCCCTTGAAGGGGCTCGGAAGATTGAAGGCGGTGGGGAGCCGGTGGGGATGGCGAAGACTGGTGCGAAGAGTGCTTGGAGTCAAAAAGGGCGCCGATAGGGGTGGCTAAACTCTCAGGCAGAAGAAGGACGCCAACTCTCAGGCAAAGTGAAGCCCCTGGAGGGAAGGAGGGGGCTTAAATAAGCGACGGGGCCTGGCGCAGTTATGGTGGCAGATATCCCTAGGTCAACCAGTGCCCGCCACGTGTCCCACTCACCGCGGCATAGGGCTGACCGTTGACGGGACTACTATGGTGTGGAGCTTGGGACTACGCTCTAGTGGGAATTCCGAAAGGACCCTTCGGATCATCCCGATTGGAAAAAAGCTCTGGCATGCGTGCATTAAATACCAAAATATCTGAGGGCGATCGTACACCAGATTCAAGGGGACAACTTTGGCTGTGAAATTTCTTTGTACTTCCTCCATTCGAAACTCAAACTTGGAAGTAGGGGGACTGGTGTTGGGTATAAAATACCCCCCAGCCAAAGTTCATGACGGGAATGACCCTCTGGGGATTCTACCGGCTTCCGACCTTCGGTGGCACCTCTCCGAACCTCTCTGGCGGCCGAGCCTCCGCAACACTCCCAAGTTTTGCCGACGGATAAACCCCCACCAGCGTCGATCAGATTCTTCACGACAGACGGGCTCCTACGGGAGCCGGACTTCGCCGACTTTGACTGCGTGAGGACTTCGTCCGGACTCCTATGGGAGCCGGACTTTGCCGACTTTGACTGCATGAGGACTTCGTTCGGACTCCCACGGGAGCCGGACTTCGTCCCCGACTCTGACTGCAAGTGGACTTCGTCCGGACTCCTACGGGAGCCGGACTTCATCCCCGGCTTCTACTGCAGGCAGACTTCGTCCGGACTCCCATGGGAGCCGGACTTCGTCCCCGACCTTGACTGCGTGAGGACTTCGTCCGGACTCCTACGAGAGCCAGACTTCGCCCCCGATATCAATTGCAAGTGAACTTCGTCCGGACTTCTACGGGGGCCGGACTTCATCCCCGACTTCTACTGCAGGCATACTTCGTCCGGACTCCCACGGGAGCCGGACTTCATCCCCGACTCTGATTGCAAGCGGACTTCGTCCAGACTCCTACGGGAGTCGGACTTCATCCCTGGCTTCTACTGCAGGCAGACTTCGTCCGGACTCCCACGGGAGCCGGAGTTCATCCCCGACCTCGACTACGTGAGGACTTCGTTCGGACTCCTACGGGAGCTGGACTTCGCCCCCGACGTCAATTGCAAGTGAACTTCGTCCGGACTCCTACGGGAGCCGGACTTCATCCCCGGCTTCGACTGCAGGCAGACTTCGTCCGGACTCCCACGGGAGCCGAACTTCATCCCCGACTTCGACTGCGTGTGGACTTCGTCCAGACTCCCACGGGAGACAAACTTCATCTCCGACTCCGACTGCAGGTGGACTTCGTCCGGACTCCTACGGGAGCCGGACTTCACCCTCGACTCCAATTGCAGATGGCCCTCGCCTATAGTACTAATGCTCAAGGCACCCAGCGGTGGACGGCCCGCCAGCAAAGTTTGAGTTCCTTCCAGATGGATAGGCACCTCTCTCCGCCAGGTGCTTCAACCGAGCTTCGACCGACAGGCCTGGGCTCCCCCTGACAGGCCACAGTAACGGCCATGACTCTGCTCCACCTCCTGCGATGGATTCTGTGCGGCTCTACTACTCTCCGCAACAGGCCCCACGCGGTAGGCTGCAGTATGGCTACGAATCTGCTCCACTCTCTGCAGTGGATGCTGCGTGGCTCCACCACTCCCTGGCAAGTCGCGACAACGGACGCCGCTCCACTCTCCGCAACTGATTCCACGTGGCGAGCCATGGTGACAGCCATGACTCCTCCCCATTACTCTTCATGATAAATTTCTCCTGGCCCCGTGCGGCCCACGACTAGGCGGTTACAAATAGTTGCTATCAGTCTATCACACCCCCTGCCTATAAAAGGTAGACCCCAGATATGTTATTCTCTAAGCTCTATTTTCTATCCCAAAACTCTGCTAAAATTTTTGTTCGAGCACTCCATTCTTTTTGAGGCAGAGAACTGATTTGAGCATCGGAGGGTCTTGCCGGAGCAACCCCAACTCTGGTTTAGACTTCTTTTGCAGGTCCCGACGGCGACCGTGACTCCCTCGACTCCAGCTTCTCTAGTGCAGGCAGATTTTTGCACCAACAGACATCTTCATTATCATTGCAAGGAATTTTAGATTCCAACAAGTTGATCGATCCTAGTTATGTGGATTGATTGAGAAATTTAAAGATTGTACTCACTCAGAAGAAGCTCTCTTACATTCTTGATATCTCTGAACCACAAAAAGTTAGGGATGATGCCATTGAGGAGGAGGTATCTACATACAGGATGTAAAAGAATGACAGTTTAACTGTCAAATACATCATACTGGCCTCTACGAGCAATGAATTTAAAGATAGCATGAAAGCATGGATACTCAATCCATACTCGTCGATCTTAAAGAGTTGTATGGAGAATAGAGTAGGACTGTTAGGTATGAGATATCTAAGTAGTTATTCCATGCTAGAATGACTAAAGGATCATCCGTGCAAGACCATATTCTTAAGGTCATTGACTTGATCACTAGATTGGGTCAATTGAGTTTTGTCATCGATGGAGAATTGAGTTTGAATTTGATCCTGCAATCTCTTTCTGAATCATTCGCTCAATTTATTTTGAATTATCGCATGAATAAACTGAATACCTCTTTGCTCGAGCTGTTGAACATGCTTAAAACAGCTGAGAGCCACATTAAAAAGGAAAAGGCTCCACTACTTCTTATGGGTAAAATCTCTAAGAAGAAATTAGGTTTTAAGGGTTCAAAGAAAGCATTGAACTCTAAAGGTGGCAAGATGAAGAAGAAGGGGAAGAACGTCTCTGGACAAGATACCTGCTTTCACTACGGCAGGGCAGGATACTGAAAAAAATTGTAAGTCTTATCTTGCAACCGTAAAGGCTGGTGCAAGTGATACACCACAAGGTATGTATGAGATATATATAATTTTATCATTAAATTCTTTAAATTCAAATTCTTGGGTATTGGATACCGCCTGTGGTTCTCATATATGCAAATCTTTACAGGGGCTGCAGAACATTAGAGTTTTGAAGAAAGATGACTTCAAGCTCTACAGTGCTGGAGGAGAGTCCATCCAAGCAGAAGCTGTAGAGATATATATGTTAAAATTACCTTCTAAAAAGATTTTAGAGCTGAAAAATTGTTACTATATGCCTAAGATCATTAAGAATATTATTTCTGTATCGTTACTATTGCAATGAGATTTTGAAATAAATAGAAAGAGCAATAGTTGCTCAATTTTTTTTTCTAATAAAATTCTCTATCATGGTATTGTTAATAATGATCTTCTGATTCTATCTAATGACAATATTTTTCATATTGAGAAAAGCAAAAAGTGAAAGAGAGAAGATATAAATAATACTTACTTTGACATTATTGACTTGGTCATATAAGTGAGACTAGAATTAACAAGTTATACAAAGAAGAGTTCTTTGATCCTTATGATTATGAATCATTAAGAACTTGTGAATCTTGTCTTATAGGTAAAATGATCAAGACTCTATTCAGTGGACATGAAGAAAGGACAAGTGAGTTATTAGAACTTGTACATACTGATGTATGTGGTCCTATGACAACTGCAGTCAGAAGAGGATACTCTTATTTTATTATGTTCACTGATGATTTATCTAAGTTTGGATATATGTATCTTATGAAACATAAATCCGAAGCCTTTGAAAAATTTAAAGAGTATCAAAGTATGGTCGAAAAATAAATTAAAAAAAATATTAAAATTCTTCGATTTGATCGAGAAGGAGAATATTTATCTAATAAATTTTTAGATTATCTTAAAAAAAAAATTCTCTCAAAGTAGATCCCTCTTTATATACCATAGTTAAATGATGTAATAGAAAAGAAGAATCATACTTTATTAGATATAGTGTGGTCCATGATGTGCCTTACGGATTTGCCTATTTTCTTCTGAGAATATGCTCTAGAAATTACTATCTATATCCTAAATAGAGTACCTTCAAAATATATGCCAAGCATTCCATATGATATATGAAGAGGAAGGAAGCCTAATCTTAAGCATCTTAAGATATGGGATTGTCCAACTTATGTTAAAAGAAATTTTGGACATAAGCAGAGTGCTAGGACAGATAAATACTTATTTGTAGGTTATCCAAAAGAGAGTATGGGATAACTCTTTTACCATCCTACTGAACAAAACTTGTTTGTTAGCAAACATGCCACTTTTATAAAAAAAGAGTTTATCTTATAAAGGGACAGTGGAAAGAATATTAAACTTGATGAGTTTCAAGACCTACAAATAGAAGCACAACATACTCCTCAACTAGAAGTACCCATTGATGAGGTACAACCATAAAATACACCTCCTCTTCAAAGGTCAGATAGAGTGAAAAATGCACCTCTAAGGTATTGATTTATTATTGAGAATAATGAAGCCCACATCATTGAGAATGATGAACCTTTGATCTATACAGAAGCTGTCATGAGTAGGAACTCAGACAAATAGCCAGAGGCTATGAAATTCGAAATGGACTCTATGTACCCCAACCAAGTGTGGACTTTGGTTGATGCGCTAGAGGGTGTGATTCCTATTGGATGAAATGGGTCTATAAGAAAAAGATTGGAGTAGATGGCCAAGTTGAAACTTATAAAGCTAGATTGGTGGCTAAAAATTTCAACAAAAATAGAGTATTGATTATGATGAAACATTCTCACTTGTTGCCATGCTCAAATCTATATAGATTATGAAGGAAAGTATGGTGGGTGATGTGCATGCATTTTTAAAATCTTGCAGCGGAGCATATGTAGATCAAACAATTTAATCTATTATGCATGCTTAGATCAAATCTAAATTACCAAATAAGATCTATGACATGAACTAATATGCATGTATGTACATCTGAAATCTAAAATCAGCATATACTGAACATATCATAGTATAATTAGATCATTTCTAATTCATATTTAGATTATATCTAAAAATTAATTTAGATCAAATCTCATACCTGAGTGTAGGTAGCAGAACACCGTATCCAAAATCTGTGGTAGATAATTCTTCATGATACTTGGCAGCCGCACACGCGTCCGACCTCTACAGGTATCCACACGAAGTCCTCATGCTGATCGATCTCTTCGGGAGTGCTAGCTTACGAAGACACCATCCATTGACTGATTTGAGAGAAACATGATGGAATTGAAGAATAAGGAGATCCTCTCCTTTTCTTTTTGGATCTATACATCTGATCTCTACAATAGAGATCAAGAGAAGAACCCTTTCTTCTCAATTTTCCATGTATAAGAGAGAACCTTTTTCTCTTTCTTTCACATCCTTGAGAAGAACTTTTCTTCTCTAATTTTTTATGATAAAAATTAGTTCTAATCTAATTTCTCATATTAAAAATTATATAAAATCTTAAGATTCAGAAAAATCCAAAAAAAGAATTCAAGAGAAGAATCGTTCTTCTTTCTTCTTCTCCCTTTTTCTTCTTGATCAAGAACTCAAGAAAGCCCCAAACACCCAACCAGATTTTTTTAATATTTTTCTTCAAATTCTTATATTAAAAATTAGATTTAATCTAATTTTTATTTTGATAAAAAATAAAAAAAAAATCTAGAAGAAGAACTCCTTCTTCAAGGCTGCGTGTAAGAAAGAAAACCCATCTTCTTTCTTGATCTAAAACATCAAGAAGCCTCAAAATCAAACCAAATTTTTTTTGATATTTCTCTTCTAAATCTATATGTTAAAAATTAGATCTAATCTAATTTTTATTAAAAAAAATAAAAAAAATCTGAAAGAAGAACTCCTTCTTCAAGGTTGCACACAAGAAAGAAGATCCTTCTTCTTTCTTGATCTCTCTCCTTGGAAAGAATTTTTTTTCTCCAATTTTTTACTATATAACCAACAAAAAAATCTCTCTTTGATATCTAAAAATTAGTAAGAAAAAAATTAAAAAATATATCAAGAAAAAGAGGAGAAATAGGATCTTGACGTGTAGGATGTTGGGGCGTCCAACCCTTGGACACCCCCTCCTTTCCTTTTCTTTTACTTTGGGGCAGCAACCAAGGAGGGACTGGGGTGCCCCTTTTTCATGGGAGGAAGAGAAGAGATGGGGCGGTGCATCATAATAGGGTGTGAGGTATTTTTCACTGCATGAAAAGAGATGGGATGCGTAGATAAATATCACATGGGGTTTGGGTTTAGTCCTATTCCCAATAGGATTCAAGATTTTGGTTCAATTTCTAACTAATTTTTGGATCCAATCCTAACTAACTTAAAAATTAGTTATAACAAACTAACTAATTGGATCTTAGCCCAATTATTAGGCTCCAGTTAAATCACAATTAGTTAGATGAAAACGCCACTGATCCAGGGATTGATTCTTGAAGGATTCAGGGAAGCTATTTGATAATAGGACTTGATCCAATCAAGCCTATTATCCAATGGGATTTGATCCAATCAAAGCCTATTATCAAATAGGGTTAGATCCAATCCAAGCCTATAAAATACATATTCATGCATCCCTAAGATCAATTGGAATAGGTCCTGTTATTTAATAGGGCTGCATCCAATTAATCCAAATCCAATCTAATTGAATCCAATTCAATTAGATCTAATCCAATCTTCATTGCTCAATCAAATTGAGCTAATTAATAATCATAATATTAATTAACTATTTTTTTAATTTACTAATTATTAGTAAATAATTTATTATAATTTTTGCATAAGATTAATCATCAATCAAATTGATAATAAAATCTTTCAATAATTCATAATTATTGATCAGCCATTTGATCAGACAAGTACTTCTATATGTGTGACCCCATAGGTTCGAACCTAAGTCGGTAGTATAAGAATAATTCTTGTACTAATCAATATAACCATCTAGCAATGAGATCCAATGTCCAGATAGATCGAATATATGCCTAGCAACACTTTAGAATCCATATGGATATAGTTACTATATAATTCATCCCTTTGACACTTGATGCTCAAGGATGACTAAGGGTAAACTGTCAACCCAGAAAGAGTGGTCCATATTGTGTCTCAACCTCAAAAATCCTATGACTCTTCACTTGGACTACTTTGGTCAAAGTTTTACTGAATTGAAACACAATGATGTATCATCTCTAATTTTACTTGAAGCGGTCAATCCCATCTTAACTCGCACTTAGACTTCATAAGTACTTGACTGTACCCAAAAATTTTTCATCACCGAATTAGAAATTCAGATAGTCCGACATCAAAGCATAGTGAGTTGCTTGCAAGTTACCAAGACAGCCTCAGGTCCGAGGGACACATATACCCATATCCCATCAGAGCAACCCTTGATAGTAGAGTGCTTCGAAAGTGGTCACGCTCAGTGAAATATACTTCTACATATCATCCGTATGTCATATCCGTATCACCACACGTCTTGGTTAAAAAGACAACCAACTAATATGGTATACAACAACCTATACTTGATACAATTATTGTCTTTGTAATAATTGTATCATTTGATCATGAGCAGGATTTAAAAACCACATGATAAATCCTCCTTTATCATTTTGAAAGTAGTTCTAAGGACTTCATCATAATATACGAGTTCTATTTTAGAAGATATATTCTTTATGATGCATCTGCCAGATAATATTTATTATTGTATAATTCATATACTTATATGGAGTACAATCATCTACAACCTAGATGATTGACTTTAGGATATATTTTCCAACAACTCTCACTTGGACTAAAGCCAAGCAGATCGATATCAAATACCCATCTTCTATTTTGGATCATCAAACTCATTAAATCTGATTGCTCTAGTCAATGGATCAGTCAAGTTCTCCTTTCAGTCGATCTTCCTAAGGTCGATTTTATTTCGATCTTATCGAACAAGTTGATTGCAATGCAGAAAGTATTTGGTTCACAGATTGAACATCAATTCTTCAGCTTGAGCTATGGCTCCAGTACTGTTGTCAATATAGAAAGATTGAACCATCAATGGAGGGTGCCACTCCATGGTCGCTGATGAATTTTCATAACCAAATAATTTTTTTACCAGCATCAAAAGCTGCAATGAACTCTGTATCACAAATAAAATTGGCTACTTAATATGTCATAGAACCTTTCCAGCATGTCGCTCATCTTTTTATTTAGGATAAAAACATAATCTGACACAACTTTTTTATTTCCATCTAATTAAAAATTAAAATCAATATTTCATAGGTTTTAAGTCAGATTCTTCATAAATGAGCCATTGGTCCTTAGTATTTCATAAATATTTAGGGATGATTCTCATAACCTTCTAAATCTTTATGGAGAACAGAGATGACAATCAAGCTTTTATTCTCTTGTAATGTAGGGATGTCATTCTCGATTAAGAGAATTTCATCTAAATAGTACAAAGAATGGTTTTACAGAACTATTAGCCCATTTATACATATAGGATTCTGTTTCATTCTTAACGAAGTCATATATTCAAAATATATATTCTAACTCTGAGAAGCTTAATTCAATCTAAATGGACTTGAGGATTGCCATAAGAAAATCGTCTCATCATAGTCAACACTATAATTTTGATGAAATCATTTGGCAATCAGATAGAATTAATAGGTCTCCACTTTTTCATCTGTGCCTCTTATCCATCTAATATCCACTCACACCTTATGGATCTTACCTCTTCAGGTGAATCAACGAATGTCCATACATTGTTGATCTTTATGGATTTTATTTAGGATTTAATAATTTCAAGCCACTTCTCAATGTTAGATCCTTGTATTGCATCCATATGGGAGATGAAATCTCTATCTCGAATCTAGAAATCAAAGTATCTGTTCGGTTGATACGGTATTCTACTGTATCTATTCAAAGATGCCTTTACATCAGGTTTCGAATTTGATCTAATCAATTCTGGTTCTGTTGGTTTGTGTTAGAGTTAGTTCTCCGACTTATCAAGCTTTATTAAGCTTGCTCTTAAAGGCATCAGTTCCTTCACCAAGAAACTTCCTTTTCAAAAAGAATATCTTAAGATTCATGAATATCTCGTCTATTAGGAGGTAGAAGAAATATCTTTAAATAAAATTTATCAGACCAAGATCCAAGCTAATCGATTAGTGAATATTTCACATAAATTCGATACTGTAAACTCTAAGGTAAGAGAGTATCGAATTACCCAAATCCATATCTCATATGAAGTTTTGTAATCGATTTGCTTAGAACATTCTCGAGCACATATCAAGTAGTCTCTAAAACATGACTTCAGTTAGACCAGCAAACCCCATAGTAGACCGAACCATGTCTAATAAGATTCAATTCTCCTTTTTGGATATCTTTTTAAATAATGATGTCTCAGGAGAGGTTCATTAAGAGAGAATCTAATTTTTTCGAAGATACGTCAAAACTTACTGTAAAGGTATTCACTTCATTAGTCAAACTGATGAATTCTAATACTCTTTGTAGTTCATTTTTCTTCCTCATTATAGAATCATTTGAATATTTCAACTGATTTGGATTTATGCTTCATAAGCAAGACACACCCATACAAAGATAGGTCATCAGAGATTTTAATGAAGTAATAAGCCCTCTTCTGGCATTAATGTTCGTGAGTGTAAATACATCAATATGTACCATAACTTAGAACATCACTGGTTTATTTATCCTTTTCAATAAAAGATGAATAAGTCAACTATACCAAAAATAGACTTCGATGATATTGTCTAATCCAGGATGCTAGTTAGATATGTACTTTATATTAACAAGCTATGATAATGAGTTTATGTCATTTTTAATTGTCTACTCATTATTGTAGTATCATTCACAATGATATTACAATAATCATACTTATTGACACCATCAATAAGATTAGACAATAATGGCAATCACTAAAAATGACATCTTCAGGGTTGAAAACAAGTTCGATGATTCTTAATGTTAAGACTAGAATAGACTTCTATGTCTTATATTTAGGAGTCTCTTGCCATTTTTTTTTTCAAACCTTCTACTATCCTGAAGTATTTTATAACTATTTGCAAATATGACTTGCACTATCGGTATCCTATACCCAGATAGTAGTATTACCAATCGAGAAACTTTAAGGAGTTATCACATAATATCTTGATCAGCAACCATTTGCTGATTTCTCTTTTAAGCTTGTTTGGGTTAGTCTGAGACTTCTTGATTAATTTACTCAAAAAATTATATTCAACTTTTGATACTGGCTATTGAAGTTAGGTTTGATAACGTTGTCACTATCTAACAATGATCAAAGCGATAATTTTCTAGCCATTTCTGAAAAGAGAATAATTAACCTTTAGTATACGAATTATTTTAAGCCTAAAAACTTGAACTTTAGTCTAAAGATTCTTCCACTATTTTATACAAATTGGTAGCCTCTACTTCAAATCTGAAAAATTACTTTAATTCTTTAGCAGGTACTAGAATCCACACAGACTGCATTCAGGCTCGAGTGTGGCTCGGCCAACCCTAGTGCATCCATGGGTAGGTTCACAATCAATTATTTCTCCAAATAATTTTTAGTAATCAAATTTTGCCCTTGGCATCTCTTCAGCAGGCGTGTGTCACCTCCACTGAAAATTCTAATTAGATCCAACCATTAACATGACAATATCAAGTGCATCCAACAAAACAAATATCCAAGTCCGAGTGTGGCTCGGCCAACCTGTGCATTGGTCTGAAGGTACAACAAGATGGTCATATAATGAATGATAATTCTAATATGTAATAGACACCAAGCATGTGGCACCTCCAATGCTTATTTGGGATATTGAACTCATTATCATGCACTTTAATGGGAGGCTATGATCTAGTTATCCCCATAACTAGCTCATTTTATGGATCTAATAATTTAGAGAATTTGATTAATATATCTTAGAGGATATCAGTCGACCTACAAGTTATAATCTTTCCACTGACTTCACCAAGTCATAAGAAGGATTAGTGACTAGTGGGTCCAATCGGCATATCGTAGATCCTCCCACTAACTTTATCAAGTCATGAGAAGGATTAGAGACAAGTCAGTCTAGGGCACCTAAATCAGTCATACTGATTAATCTTAACAACATGGGTCAACTCAAGTCATCTAGCGATCTAATCAGCCTAATGACTCGGGCTCAACCTTTGAGCCTGAATCAAGGTCTATTTGGTTTGATCAAAGATATGGACTCGATCAACTATAACTATTATTTTTGATCTAGAGTAGCCTTGATCTAATCTAAATCAACTATTAGTTAGATTGGATCAACTACTCCTTTTAGTCTATTAAGTCTTTGATTTTAACCTTAGGTCTAACCCAATTAAAGGACCTGATTTGAGCTATCCCATGCCTCATGTTTTATGTAATATCATTAGATCTTTAATCATGATTTTAGATCTAAAATACATTCTTAATTCTCAATTAAGTATAGCATAAACATGGGTTAAAGTTATGAAATAATTTCTTATGTAAATTTTTTACATTAAATCACAAAATTCTTTAGATCAAATCTAAATTTTTATAATTTTTAATCAAAGTAATTTTGATTTATCAAGATTAGATGTGACTAGTTTCTTCACAACTTGTATCACATACAACAATACCTAAGGTTTCAAGATCTAGGATTTTGCAAGAAAGTTTTTTCTTTTCGCTTTCTTCTTCATAGGACCTCACAGTGGCACCCCTACACATCATGAAGAGTATCCCATTGAATGAAAAGAGTAGGTCATATAACCCTACTTTCTTCTATGACTAGATAGCTTGGTGATTACCCAATCTGAGTATTTTGCTACTCAGAATATTTAATCTTATTCATATATAATATATGCAAAAATTTAGATCAAATCTAAATTATATTAGATCTAATTTTATATTAAATCGTATCTAAAATTAGATCATAACATATCTCATGTATTGCTAAATCTAGATTTCAATTCTACATGTATATATGTTTATGTCATAACGAACCTCGCTCTGATACCATTTGAAGGGAAGCATGGTGGGTGATGTGCATGCATTTTTAAAATTTTACAATAGAGTATATATAGATTAAATAATTTAATCTATAATGAATACTTAGATCAAATCTAAATTACCATATAAGATCTATGATATGAACTAATATGCATATATGTACATCTAAAATCTAAAATCAGCATATACTGAACATATCTTAGCATAATTAGATCATATCTAATTCATATTTAGATTACATCTAAAAATTAATTTAGATCAAAATCTCATATCTGAGTACGAGTAGCAGATCATCACATCTGAAATTCATGGTAGATGATTCTTCATGATGCTTGGTAGCCGCACACGCATCCGACCTCTATGGATATCCACACGAAGTCTTCGTGCTGATCGATCTCCCCGAGAGTGCTAGCTTGTGAGGACACCATTCATTGGCTGATTTCAGAGGAACATGATGAAATTGAAGAATAAGGAGACCCTCACCTTTTCTTCCTGGATCCATACATCTGATCTCTACAATAGAGATCAAGAGAAGAACCTTTTTTTTTTCAATTTTTCATGTATAAGAGAGAACCTTTTTCTCTTTCATTCATGCCCTTGAGAAGAATTTTTTTCTCTAATTTTTTATGATAAAAATTAGATCTAATCTAATTTCTCATATTAAAAATCACATAAAATTTTAAGATCCAAAAAAATTCAAAAGAAGAATCTAAGAGAAGAACCATTCTTCTCTCTTCTTCTCCCCTTTTCTTCTTGATCAAGAACTCAAGAAAGCCCCAAATGTCCAACCAAATTTTTTTGATATTTTTTCTCTAAATTTTTATGTTAAAAATTAAATCTAATTTAATTTTTATTTTAAAAAAAAATAGAAAACAAATTTAGAAGAAGAACTCCTTCTTCTTCAAGGCTGCACGCAAGAAAGAAGACCCATCTTCTTTCTTGATCTAAAACTTCAAGAAGCCTCAAAATCAAATTAGATTTTTTTTAATATTTTTTTTAAAAATTTATATGTTAAAAATTAGATTTAATTTAATTTTTATTTAAAAAATAAAAAAAATTGAAAGAAGAACTCTTTCTTCTTCAAGACTGCACGCAAGAAAGAAGACCCTTCTTCTTTCTTGATCTTTCTCTCCTTGAGAAAAATTTTTCTTCTCTAATTTTTGATATAACTAGCAGAAAAGTCTCTCTTTGATGTCTAAAAATTAATAAGAAAAAGATTAAAAAATATACCAAGAAGAAGAGGAGAAACAGGATCTTGGTGTGTAGGATGTTGGGGCGTCCAACCCTTGGACGCCCCCTCCTTTCCTTTTCTTTTCTTTTGGGGTGGCAACCAAGGAGGGACTGGGTTGGATGCCCCCTCCTTTTCTTTTCTTTTCTTTTGGGGCAGCAACCAAGGAGGGACTGGGGTGCCTCCTTTTCCACGGGAGGAAGAGAAGAGATGGGGTGGTGCATCATAATAGGGCGTGAGATATTTTTCAACGTGTGAAAAGAGATGGGATGCATAGATAAATATCACATGGGGTTTGGGTTTAGTCCTATTTCTAATAGGATTCAAGATTTTGGTTCAATTCCTAACTAATTTTTGGACCTAATCCTAACTAACTTAGGAATTAGTTATAACAAACTAACTAATTGGGTCTTAGCCCAATTATTAGGCTCCAATTGAATCATAATTAGTTAGATAAAAGTTCCATTGATCCAGGGATTGATTCTTGAAGGATTCAGAGAAGCTATTTGATATTAGGGCTTGATCCAATCAAGCCTATTATCTAATGAGGTTTGATTCAATCAAAGCCTATTATCAAATAGGGTCAGATCCAATCCAAGCCTATAAAATACATATTCATGCATCCCTAATATTAATTAGAATAGGCCCTGTTATTTAATAGGACTGCATCTAATTAATCCAAATTCAATCTAATTGAATCCAATTCAATTAAATCTAATCTAATCTCTATTGCTCAATCAAATTGAGCTAATTAATAATTATATTATCAATTAATTATTTTTTTAATATACTAACTATTAATAAATAATTTATTATAATCTTTGCATTAGATTAATCATCAATCAAATTGATAATTAAACCTTTCAACAGTTCATAATTATTGATTAGCTATTTGATCAGATAAGTACTTCTATATGTGTGACCCCATAGGTTCGAACCTAAGCCAGTAGTACAAGAATAATTTTTGTACTAATCGATGTAACCATCTAGCAATGAGACCCGACGTCCTGATAGGCCAAATGTATGCCTAGCAACACTCTAGAACCCATATAGATATAGTTATTATATAATTCATCCCTTTGACACTTGATGCTCAAAGAGACTAAGGGTAAACTGTCAACCCAGAAGGAGTGATCCACATTGTGTCTGAATCTCAAAAATCCTGTGACTCTTCACTAGGACTACTTTGGCCAAAATTTTGTTGAATTGAAATACAATGATGCATCATCTCCAATTTTACTTGGAGCGATCAATCCCATCTTAACTCGCACTCAGACTTTACAAGTACTTGACTGTATCCAGAAACATTCCATCATCAAATTAAAAATTTGAATAGTCAGGCACAAAGCATAGTGAGTTGCTTGCAAGTCATCGAGACAGCCTCAGATCTGATGGACACATATATCCATATCCCATCAGAGCAATCTTTGACAGTAGAGTACTCCAAAAGTAGTCACGCTCAGTAAAATATACTCCTACATATCACCCGTATGCTATATCCATGTCACCACATGTGTTGGTTAAGAGGACGATCAACTAATATGATATACAACAACCTATACTGTCCTTGTAACAATTGTATCATTTGATCATGAGCAAGATTTAAGAACCACATGATAAATCTTCCTTTATCATTTTGAAAGTAGTTCTAAGGACTTTATCATAACATATGAGTTCTATTTTAGAAGATATATTCCTTATAATGAATCTACTAGATAACATTTATCATTTTATAATTTATATACTTATATGGAGCACAATCATCTACAACCTAGATGATTGACTTTAAGACACATTTCCTAACAGATTATACTTGATATAGCAGCATACCATGATTATGCAATTTAGCAAATGGATGTGAAGATCGCTTTCCTTAATGGTTATCTTGAGGAAAAGATTTACATATCTCAGTCAGAAGGATTTATCACAAAAGAGAGAATAAATTATTAAAAATTATGTCCTAAAGCTAATCATTTGATGATTGTGCTAATTATAAATATATATAAATTAATCAATAATAAAAGTTATTTGATCTTTTTCATCATAAGGTTACATCTTCTAACAAATTCTTATATTGTGATAAAGTTCTTAGGATTATTTTAATCAATAAAGAAAGATCTATCATATAGTTCTTAAATTGGTTTGCGACCAAATGACATGCTATTATTAGGACAAGAGCGATATCAAGTGTAGGTCACTGTGTACCACATGCAATGGTTGTTTTCATAACTAAATAGTGTGGAGACACTGATATGGCATGCAGATGAGATGTAGGAGTACATCATCACTAAACATGACTAACTGTGGAGCACTCTGCTGTCAAGAGTAGCTCGCGAAGGGTATGGGTATAAGTGTCCCTCCAACCTGAGATCATCATTGTAACTTGCAAGCAACTCACTGAACTTTGATGTCGGATTATCTGAATTTATAATTCGATGATGGAAGATTTTTGGGTGTAGTCAAGTACTTGTCAAGTCGGAATGTGAATCAAGATGGGATTGACCCCTCTGAATTAGTAAGAGTTAATGTATCAATATATTTTAATTTAGCAAAATCTGTACCCAAGTAATCCATGTGATGGATTTGAAAGATTGAAATATAATGTGAATGACTTATCTAGGATTGACAGTTAAATTCTAGATCGTTCTTGAGTATTAGGATCAAAGGGATGAATTGTACGATAACTATACGCCAGTAGATATTTGAATGTTGCTTCACCATCATTCGATCTATTTGGACGTCAGGTCTCATTACTAGATGGTTACATCGATTGGTTCAAAAATTTATTCCTATGCTACTAGCTTAGATTTGAACCTACAAGATCACACTCAAAAAAAATTTCTAACTAAACTTGTGGCTGATCAATGATTGAGAATCGTTCAAGGGTTTAATTATCAATTCGATTGATGGTTAACCTTAAGCAAAAGTTGCACTGAATTTATTCATAGAGTGAATTAATAGAGGATTAATTAGTAATTAATTATAGATTAGCACAATTTGGGTGAGCAAAAAGGATTTGATGAAATTTAATTAAATTAGATTTAATTAGGTTTGACCCGATTAGGTTATGAGATGACCTAATCGCTAAGAAAGAATTATCTCTGATTTGATCAGAATTTTGGTTCAATCAATTTTTAATTTAATTAAAATTTGATTAAAAATTTATAAATCTAAATAGATTGAATTTTATATATTTTATTTGGGCTTAACTAGATATAATTTGGTTAGGAGTCAAATAAGAAAACAAAGAGTCCATAGAAGATTGGACTCTTCTCCCATGCGCCACCAAGATTGGATGCCACTTTTCTCCACACACAAAAAAACTTTGCATGAGATTTCTTAATGCCAAAGAAGTCCTCTACCCTTCCTTTCTGACATCCAAATATGGGCATTATCTGATTTTATATGGAAGGTTTAAATTAGATTTGAATTGATTACCATATGGATAATATCTGACATTATCCACAAGTCCACAAGCCACACCCTTTATCCTCTTGATTTTGTGCAACATTTTGAGGATGTTTTTAGTGTGGAAAATTAGATGAGAATCTAATTTACTATAAAAAACATTAAGGGTGCATCTCATATTTTTTTGGGGCATGGAATTTGTGGAAGGGCAACAATATATGGTAGAGTCCAGGATCCTTATGACTCTTCATCACTACCTCATTACACATCAATAAAAGGGGTTTTATTTTTTATTTTATGCATATAAGAAAGAAGTAAAAAAAGTCTTCACATGAAGGGCTTTTGGGTGTGGTTCATGACGTGAAAAAGGAGAGAAAAGTCCTCTCTCTTTGGGTGTGCGCAAAACTTAGTTTCTAGGATTTTGGTCCTAAGGGTTTGGGAAAGAGAGAAAAAAAAAGAAAAAATAGTCTAATCTCTATCTTTCTTCTACCTCTTCATCTCCTCTAGAAGTCTATCTTCAACCTCTGAAAAGGTTTCAGAGATTTGAAGAAAGAATTTAGATCAACCAAGAAAAAGGTCTTCGCGTGAGCTAGTACTCTCGAGAAGATTGATCAGATCGAGGCTTCGAGTGGACCTTCCGTAGAGACCAGACACGTGTGTGGCTGTGAGCAACCAGCAAGGATCATGTTTACCACATCTCTCAACAGTGGTGATCATCGACCCACCTCAGATATCGAGTTCTAAACATAGATAGATTTAGATTTGATCTACTGCTTACATCCATGCATGCAAATTTTATCTTCTGTATTTTTCAGATTTTATATGTAACATATCATGTCATAGATCTTAGAGTAGATTGATTTATTGATATGATCATATGCATGTTAGATTAATAAGATTAATCTAGTTACCTTTTGCTGTGTTTTATTTTAAAAATTTTTGAAATATATGCATAAAATCACCTACATTTTTCAATAGTGGTATCAGAGCCTAAGTTCGTTATGACATATTATTTATGTATATTAAATCTAAAATTTAATTTTATTTATATCTAATATGTGATATCTTAGATCTGAACTTAATTAATGCCTGATCATACAAACTAAAATAAGATTGTCCTGCTGTAGGATTTATCTCTTACAGTGAACAGATTGTCTTAGTTTGTACTGATCTTTGATAAAATTTAATTTTATATATTGCATATGATATTTATGATCTGATTTAAATATGATCTAAGATTATGATCAGATCTGATGTAATTTAGATTAGATCTAAATTCAAGTATATATGATATATGATTAGATTAGATGATCCAATTAGCAAGTACTTAGATTAGATTGATCATCAGACTGTCCGATCATAAGAGTAAGAAGGATTTAAAAGCTCTTTTTTGCCATTCGATGGAGTGCTCTTATGGTATGTAAGGGTGCTATGTGATTAAATCCTATGAAGAAGAATGCAAAAGAAAGAACTTATTTTTCTATAAAATTCTAGCCCTTGAAATTCTAAGTTTGTTGTATGTGATACAAAGTTGTATGAAAAATAAAATATCTAATCTATATGATTAAAATTATTTTAATCTTGAAAAAATAAAATTTTGAATCATAAAATATTTAGATATGATCTAAAAGGTGTTTATGATTGATTTTATTTTATGATTATACAATATTTTTTAGATATGAAACTCTTTAAAATGTGCTCACACAATTACTGAGCTGATCTAATTTTGAACTGAGTTGACCCAATCTCTTTGTATAGCTGGCTCGATGTTGATTGAGTTGATCTAATTTCAAAATAGAAAATCTTTGTATAAAATTTATTGTAAATTATTTATAAGATGAAAAATTGAAATTGTTTCAAATCGTAATCTAAATTTATGTTGATGCTTAAACTAAATTAAGAATTAAGTATAAAATCGATTAGATCTAGAATTGTGAATTAAGATCTAATGACATTGTATAAAATATGGAGCATAGGTTAGCTCAAATCAGATTCTCTTAATTGGGTTAGACCTAAGGTTAGAATCAAAGTGTTAATGGATCAAGTAGAGAAGTTGATTAAATCTAATCAAATATTGAATTAGATTAAATCAAAATCTTTTTAGAACCAATACAATATTTGTAGATGGTCAAGTCCATATCTTTGATTAGACCAAATGGACCTTGATCATGGCTCAGTGGCGAGTCCGAGTCTTTAGGCAAACCTAATTGAAACTGATGAACTAATTGATGTCTAAGATAAGTTTGATATTTCGATCGATGAGTTTTAATTGAGAGCAGCTTATCTGGCCATTTTGATGATATCTAAGGCAAGCTTAGCATACCCTCCCATTGATCTCATTTACTTGACCAATATGGTTAATAAGCTTTTGATTAGGTTACTCATTGATTTGTGCTAACCTATGTTGCATAGGTAAATCAGTGTGACTGATTTAGGTGCTCCTAGATTGATCAGCTAGTCTTGAGTCCTCTTCATGACTTGGTGAAGTTAGTGGAAGGATTTATTAGTAGTTGGATGGATCAGATTAAGCTTAATCTTCTTTAATCTAACTTGATGAAATCAGTGGGAGAATTAAGAATAGCTGGTCAAATCTCTTCTCTTCTTTTAGTTCATAAATTAAATTTTTTAAATTATTAGATTCCTAAAATGAGATAGTTATGGTGATGACTAAATCATAGCCTCCCATTAAGTTGGGTGATAATGGTATTAGGATGCGTAGATGATTTCATGCATATATTTTAAATTTTTTTTGAAAAAATTATAATGAAAGATAATTAGATTAATCAAATTAATCTAATATATATATGATCTAATCATCAAATCAATCTACTCTAGAATCTATGACATGTTATGTTGCATATAAAATCTAAAAAATACTGAAGATAAAATCAGCATGCATGCATGTGAGTAGTAGATCAAATCTACTTCTAATCTGAGTTCAGAACTCGATATCTGAGCATGGGTCAACAATCACCACTATTAAAAATATGATAAAGAAGGTCTTTGCTGGTTGCTCCCAGCAGCATTCACATCCGACCTCTATGAAAAATCCACTCGAAGTCTCGATCTAATCTATCTTCTCGGGAGTGCTAGCTAATGTGAAGATCTTCTTCTTGATCGATCTAGATCTTTTTTTTAAATCTTTAAAATTTTTTTAGAGATTGAAGATAAACATCTAGAAGAGATGAAGAGGTGAAAAAAAGATAGAGAAAAAAAAATAAATCTTTTAATTTATTTCCTCTTTTCAAACCCAAAGAATCAAAAATCTGAAATTCAAGTTTTTGCGTACACCCCAAGAGAGAGAACCCTTCTTTCTATTTTTCACATCATGAACCATACCCAAACTTTCACCACATGAATAACTCTCTTCTGGTATATTACACACATAAAAGAAACCACAAAAGTTCCTTTTATAGGCATGTAAGGAGGTGGGGTGAAGAGTCCTAGTGATCCTGGACTCTTATAGAATTCTGCTTCCCTTTACAATTCTATATCTCAAAATATACTAAAAAAATATGGGATGCCCTATCTCATATTTTTTCATAATAAATTAATTCTCTAGCTAATCTCTTATAAAACATCTCTTCAAAATATCATATATATAAGGAGAAATAAATTTGTTAGCATGGAGAGGTTGATCAACATGAGAACAGATTCTTTTGATAAGGGATATTTTGAAATCTATCTTTATTTTATCAAAACCAAATTAGACTTGGATGTATGATAGATAAGGGAAAGAACTCTTTGGTGTGAAAAAATCTCACACAAAACAATTTTGTGCATGGAGATATATGACATGCAAATTGGGTTGGCGCAGAGAGAAGACTCCTATTCCAATAAGGACTTTAAGTTTCCTTATTTCAATCCAAACCAAATCACATCTGGTTTAGCCCAAATAAAATATATAAAATCTAATCTAATTAGGTTCATAAATTTTTAATCAAATTTTAATTATATTAGAAATTGATTGAACCAAAATTCTGATCAAATTGGGGATAATTCTCCCTTAGCGATTAGATCATCTAATAACCTAATCGGATCAAACCTAATTGAATCTAATTCAATTAGATTTTATTTAATTCTTTTTACTTAATTAAATTAAGCTAATTAATAATTTAATTACTAATTAATCTTTTATTAATTTACTAATACTTAGTAAATTAATTTATTATAATTTTTATATAAGGTTAATCATCAATCGAATTGACAATTAAGTCCTTGAACGATTCTCAATCATTGATCAACCACATGATCAGTCAGAAACTTATTTTAAGTGTGATCCCATAGATTCAAACCTAAGGTGATAGCACAAGAATACTTTTCTGAACCAATCGATGTAACCATCTAGCAATAATGATTCGACGTCCGGATAGGTCGAATGGTGGTGAAGTAACATTCAAAAATCTATTGGCGTATGGTTACCGTATAATTCATCCCTTTGACCTTAATGCTCAAGGATGATCTAGGATTTAACTATCAATTCTAGATAAGTCATCCACATTATATTTTAATTTTTTTCAAATCCATCACATGGATTATCTGAGCTTAGATTTTATTAAATTGAAATACACTGATGCATATCTCCTACTAATTCAGAGGGGTCAATCCCATCTTGACTCACACTCCGACTTGACAAGTACTTCACTGCATCCAAAAATCTTCCATCACTAAATTAGAAACTCAGTTAGTCTGATATTAAAGTACAATGAGTTGCTTGTAAGTCACCACGGTGATCTCAGGTCAGAGAGATACTAATATCTATACCCTTCGTGAGCTACTTTTGACAGCAGAGTGCTCCACAGTTGGTCATGTTCAGTGATGATTGAAGCGAAATTTGAGTGCAAGGGTAAAATGATAATTTTAAAACTTTTTCAAAATCACTATTTTATAGTGGATTAACATGTGTTTACCCTACACTAAGATCTAAATATGATATACAGCATGCATGAATTTAAATTTAAAATTCAAATTCAAACAGTAAATAATTTACTGTTCTATGTTCAGAACACAATACCTTTATGCGGGTAGTCGATCTCTGCAATCTGATCACTGTCGGAAGGATCTGATCATTGAAACATAGTCACACAGCATGTTTGGCCTCTACGGATCATCCACACGAAGCTTCCGATCTGATCAGCTCCTCACGAGTGCTAGCTCGTTGTAGAGCCCTTTCGACGGCCGATGCTGATCGAACTCCTTCGATCGATGTCTGTCAACTTCTTGAATGCTCTAAATTATCAGCAAGTGTGCTTAAGAGGTTGGTGAATCTCTCTCTAAAATTTGGTGGGCTCACGACACTCGTAGCTCACCTTCTCACTTCCCGAACCCCAGGCTGAAACCCTAGGGAACACACTAAAAATCCTGTGCCCACTTTTCTTTCTTTTCTTTCATTTTCTCTCGGAAGTTTTAGACTTCCTACTCATGCACAAGGATTCCTCACGCCCCACTTTCTCTCTCAAAAAATTTCTACGCACGCCCCATCCTTCTCCTCTTTTTAAAACAATGTAGAACGTGTCTTATCTGCGTGAGAGGATAAAGACAAGTGGTTACACATTTGAATTCAAATCAAATTTGAATTCAAATGCAAATCAACTCATCCCTATCCACTTGGGCGTGAGAAGAGAAGGTGCGAGGCTGCATTGTGCATAGAAAGGTTTTACAAGAAACTCTTTCTCATGTGAGATATGGGGCGCTAAAGTGGTAGGGTCATGAAGGCACAAGAGATAAGTTATCCATTCAAATTCAAACATGCTTTGAATTTGAATGGCTAACTAATCAATTTTATCCAAAGATTGGCGCACAAGAGTGGGTGTGAGAAGGGCTTTGCATGAGAGAAAATTCATGAGACGTTTCTTCTCGTGAATTCAAATGGGAGCAAAGATATGAAGTGGCGCAGGGATTCAAATTCAAATGGTGGTTTAATCTTAATTGAACCAACCTAATCAAAATAGGTTAAGCACAATTAGACTAAATTAAACCCAACTTAATTAGGCTTAATTAGGCTCAATAAAATCTTAATTAAATCAAAAATTGACTAAGTCCAACCCCTGATCAAATCAGAGACCAAACCATCTCAACGATTAGGTCAACTCCTAACCTAATCGGGTCAAACCCAACTGAATCCAATTCAATTGAACTTGATCCAAAAATAATTACTCAATCAAATTGAGTTAATTAGTGATCAAATCACTAATTAAATCTCTCATAAATATTGAGTCCAAATTTGATGGGCAATCGGGCATCAGAATTCATCAATATGAAATTCTGATCGAAAGGTTCCAAACCAGTGGGACTCTTGACCCCAGTACCCAAAATGTGTGGGACTCATGATCAGAGAATCCTGATTCTCGATCACAGAGTTTCAGACATATAGGACTCATAGTCCACGAACATTAGGACTCTTCATCAACCATCAGATCAGATAGGAACCTCTAATGTGTGTGACCCCGCAGGTTCGAATCTAAGCTGGTAGTACAGGAATCAATTCCTATACTAATCGAAGTGACCATCTAGCAATAGTACCCGACGTTCGGATAAGTCGAATAGTCACAATCGCAACACTCAGAACCTACATGAATATAGTTACTATATAATTCATCCCTTTTGACCCCTGTGTTTAGGATGACTCAGGATTAAACTGTCAACCCTGATTAGATCATCCGAATAGTGCTCAACTCAAATGATCCTGTGACTCCTCACTAGGACTACCTTGGCTAAGATTTTGCTAAATTGAAACATGACTGTACACAGCTCCTGAACTGGAGTGGTCAATCCCATCTTGACACATGCACTGATAAGTCAAGTACTTGACTACACCCAGCATCTTTCTGTCACTGAATTAGAAATTCAGGTAGTCCAGTGCCTAAGTGCAGTGAGTTGCTTGCAAGTTACCGTGGCAGTCTCAGGTCGGAGGGACATTTATACCCATATCCCATCAGAGCAAATCTTGACAGCAGAGATAGCTCCGGAGTCGGTCACGTTCAGTGCAGATGTACCCTTACATTTCACCTGTATGCCATACCAGTGTCTCCACACTCTTTGGTTAAGAGGACAACCAACCTATATGGCACACAACGACCTATGCTCGATAAACATTGTTGTCCTTGGTAACAACGTATCATTTGGTCGCGAACAGGTTTAAGGACTAAACGATAAATCCTCCTTTGTTGAGTCTAAATAGTCCTAAAGACTTCACCACAACACAGGAGTTCATTAGAAGATGAAATATTTTATGATAAAAAATACTAAAATAACTTTTATTTATTTATAATTTATATACTAATACAAAAAGAGCACAACCGTCAACAAGCTGACGATTGGCTTTGGGACACTATTCCCAATAATGATGTACTCTTACATCTCACCTACATGCTATACCAGTGTCTCCACATCATTTGATTATGAGGATAACCAATACATATGGCACATAATGATCTACACTTGATATCGCTATCATCCTAGTAATAGCGTATCATTTGGTCACGAACCAATTTAAGGATTATGCGATAAATCCTCCTTTATCGATCAAAGTAGTCCTAAGGACTTCATCACAATATAGAAGTTCGTTAGAAGATGTAACTTTGTGATGAAAAAAATCATATAATTTTTATTATTTATTAATTCATATACATTTATAATCAGCACAATCATCAAATGATTACCTTTAGAACATAATTCCCAACAACTTCCACTTGAACTAAAGTCAATCAGTATAGTATCATATACCCATCTTTGATTTATCATCTCAGAACTCTTAAATATTGAGGTTTTAGTAAATGGATTGATCAAGTTCTCTTTTTCATCGATCTTTTAAAGATTGATGTCACCTTAACATATTTTTCGAATAAGGTGGTAGAGATGCAAAATACCTAGTAAGCTAATGGGACTTCGGCTCCTTGGCATGAGCTATGGCTTCGGTGCTGTACAATACAGTAGGACCATCATCGGAGGGTGCCACTCTTAGCTTGCTAGTGAACCTATATAATCACATAGCTTCCTTGTAAGCATCGAATGTTGCAATGCATTCTACCTCGCAATTTGAATTTGGCTATATTTTTCTGCTTAGAACCTTTCCAGTAGATTGCTCCATTATTTAAGATAAGGATGTATCTTGACACGTTCTTACTATTATTATATCCAACAAAAAATTGAAATCAAATTTTACAAGTTTTAAGTTAAATTCCTTATAATCGAGTCACTGGTCCTTAGTATTTCTCAAATACTTAAGGATGTCCTACCAGTGATTCTAATCCGGATCTTGCAAGTATCCACTCACTATCCTAGTGAGTATACCATATTCGATCTCATAAATGGTGTAATGATAGAACAAATTTTGCTCATAAATATTCTATATATGTTGGACTGAGAAAATCCAAGCAGCCTCCTAGATCTATCTCTATAGATCTTCATCCCTAGAATGAGAGATGCTTTTCCTAAGTCTTTTATGGAGAACTATGATAATAGCGAAAACTTTATTTTCTGTAATGTACGGAATGTCATTCTCGATTAAGAGAATTTCATTTACATACAAGATAAGAAACACACTCAAGAACTATTAATCCATTTGTATTTGTAGGGTTCTTCTTCATTCTTAATGAAGCTATGTATTTTGATCACTTATCAAAATACACGTTCCAACTCTGAAATATTTAGCATTGCCATAAGAAAAAATATCTCGTTATGGTCAATACCATAATGTTGATAATATTTTTAGGCAACCAGATGAGCTTTGTAGGTCTCTACCTTCTCATTTGTGCTCTCAATTCTATTAAAGATCCACTTACACCCTATGGATTTTATCCCTTCAAGTGGATCAACGAGTGTCCATACATCATTGATCTTCATGGACTCCATTTCAGATCTATAGCTCCAAACCATTAATCAGAGTCAAATCTCTGCATGGCATCCATGTAGGTGATCAAATCTTTGTTGTTCTCATCGAGTTCAACAGGATCATATTTCGAAATCTAAATATCGAAGTATCTATCCAAGGGATGCGGTACTCTACGAATCTCCTTAATGGTGCCTCTACAATGAGTTGTAGATTTGATCTGATTAAATTTGATTCTATGGGTTCACTAGATTATATTGGTTCTTTTATTTATCGAACTTCATAAGTTCCTTATTAAATGCATCAGTACCTTCACCAAGGTACTTCTTTTTCTGAAAGAAATGCTGAACAACTCTTGTTCTTTAGCATGGTAGAAGTTATATCCCCTAGATCTTTTGGGGTTATCTAACAAAATAATATATATATAGGATCAAGATCCAAACTAATCTATGTGCAAATGCTTGACATAAAACAAATACTCCCAAATCCTAAGGTAAGAAAGTATCAGCTTATGCGTAGTCCATATCTCATATGGAGTCTTTGCAACTGATTAATTTGGAATCCAGTTCAGAACATAACAAGTAGTCTTAAGAGCATAACCTTAAAAGGAGACTGGAAAACTTATAAACCCCATCATGGATTGAACTATGTCTAACAAAATCGATTTCAATAAGAGAGAATCTTATTCTCTTCTAGATATGTCAAAAACTCATCGAAAAGGTATTCTCCTCTTTGATCTGATCAAAGAGTTTCAATGCTCTTCTTATTTCATTTTTCTACCTTATTATGAAATTATTTAAATATTTTAAATAATCTAAATTTATAGCAAATATGTTCGTAGATCCAATACATCAGTATGTATCAGATTCAGAATATCATTGGCTCGTTCATCTTTTTCAGCAAAAGGTGACTTGGTCATCTTACTAAGGAGATAGGATTGATAGGTTGATAATGATTCACAATCATTGATCTCAAGAATTATCACCTATTGATCCTATTCTTATTTATATGATCGAGCCTAAATTATCAAAGGTAGGCTTCCATGACATTATCTACTTTAGAGAGTTTGTTTGATTGTGAACAATACACTAACAGACTGTGACTATTCATAAATGTCATTTCTTAGTTATCCGTATGATTTTGATATCATTCATAATGATATCATAAAATCATTAGACAATAGTGACAATCATTAAAATGACATTCTTAGAATTGAAAATAGGCTCGACGATTCCTAAAACCAGGATTGGAACATAACTTCCATCTCCAATGTTCAGGAACCTCTTGTTGTTTTTAAATTTTCTAACATCCTGAAGTCATTATAATAATTTGTATAGACTTTTGATATTCAATACCCAAGTAGTAGTATCACAGATAGAGAAATCATAAGGTGTTATCATATAAGTACCTTGTTCAGCAATCCTTTACTGATTTCATTTTTTTTGCCTGTTCGGTTCAAGGGACTCTGCTAGACTAGGTTAATCTTAAACTCTTTTGTCAGTTCAGGCTCATTAGCTCAAGCACAACTCTTTTGCACCTTCTTTTTCTTTTTTTTTTCAAAGATTTATTACCCCATTGAAGATACATCTTCAAATGTACGAAAGAACTCCTTCAATATTTGAAGAATTTTCTCTCACTGAGCATCATCAAATTTACAACTAAATTCATGTTCTTTGCTGCTCTTAATAACACCATATAGTGATATGATCATTTGACCACTTCTAATAAGTGTCTTTGATCGTATCATATGTGTTGAACATGGAAACATTAGGTGCTAGATCCATAATCATATTTAGGATCTATTCATGCTCTAGAACTATTTACAACTTTCGATACCAATTATCAAAGTTGAGTCCTATAAATTAGTCACTGTCAAATAGTGAATAGAGCAACGTACATCTATCCATAACTGAAAGAAAAATACAAGACCTCTATGTTTATGAATTGATTAAGCCTAAAGATTTAGATTTTAGTTTAAAAATTCTCCTACTATTTTAGTCGAATCGGTAGCCTCTATCTTTAATTTAAGAAATTACTTTAATTTTTTAGTGGGTACTAGAATCCACACAAATTGCATACAAGCCCGAGGATGGCTCGGTCAACCCATATGCATCTATGGATAGGTTCTTAATCAATTATTTTTTCAAATAATTTTTAGTAATTAATTTTATCCTAGATTTTATTTCGATAGACGATGGGCCTCTACTGAAAGTTTTGATTAGGTCAAACCATTAACATGAACCTACTCAGTATTTCTAATTAATGAATGATTAGGCCTAAGAATGGCTCGATCCACCCAACCATCATCAGATAGTACAATAGAGTCATCATATGATGAATGATAATTCTATCATTCAGAGAAAACACCAGACGGATAGCACCTGCAATGTCAATCAAAAATAATGGACCCATTATCATTCACCTTAATGGGATGCTATGATCTAGTTATCCCCATAATTAGCTCATTTTATGGATCTAATAATTTAGAAGATTTGATAATTAGTTTCAAGAAGAGATGAGAAGAGATCAACCAGTAAATCATAATCCTCCCACTGATTTTATTAAGTCATTGAATTGGATCAGGTTCATACTAGTTGAAATAGCACCTAGATCAGTCACACTGATCAACCTTAATGGTATGGGTCAACTCAAATCACTTAGCAGTCTAATCAAGACATAATTCACCAAATTAGCCAGGTAAGTGAGATCGATGGGAGGGTCTGCTAAGTTTGCTTTAGATACTATCAAAATGGTCAGATAAACCACTTTCAATTAAAAATCATCGATCAAAATACCGAACTTACCTTAGACACTAATTGGTTAATTAGTTTCGATTTGATCAACCTAATGATTCAGATTCAACCACTGAGCCATAATCAAGGTCCATTTGGTCTAATCAAAGATATGGACTGGACCATCTATAACTATTGTATTAGTTCTAGAGAAATTTTGATTTAATCTAATTCAATATTTGGTTAGATTTAATCAATTTCTCTAGTTAGTCCATTAACTCTTTGATTCTAACCTTAGATCTAACCTAATTAAGAGGACCTGATTTGAGCTAACCCATGCTCCATGTTTTATGTAATGTCATTAGATCTCAATCATAATTCTAGATCTAATCAACTCAACACTTAATTCTTAATTAAATTTTGCATCAACATGATTAAGGTTATTGTTTGAAATAATTTCATCCTTTCATTTTATAAATAATTTTCAATAAATTTTATGTAAAAATTTTTTATTCTAAAATTAGATTGATTCAATCACTATTGAGCCAGCTATACAAAGAGACTGGATCGACTCAGTTCAAAATTGGGTCAGCTCAGTAATTATGTGAGCATGATTCAAAGAGTTTCAGACCTGAAAATTCTTGCATAACACTAAAATAAAATCAATCATAATACTTTTAGATCATATCTAAAATTTTTATGATTCAAAATTTTATTTTGTCATGATTAAAACTATTTTAATCACATAGATTAGATGTCTTATATTTCATACAACTTTGTATCACATGCAACAAACCTAGGGTTTCAAGATCTAGGATTTTGCTGAAAAATAAGTTTTTCCTTTTGCATTCTTCTTTATGGGATCTAATCATATGACACCCCTATACATCATAAGAGCACCCCATCGAATGGGAAGAGAGGACCTTTAAACCCTTCTTGCTCTTATGACCGGATGGCGTGGTGATCAACCTAATCCAAGTACTTGCTAATCGGATCATCTAATCTAATCACATATCATATATGCATGAATTTAGATCTAATCTAAATTATATCAGATTTGATTATAATCTTAGATCATATCTGAATCAGCTCATAAATATCACATGCATGATATAAAATCAGATTTTATCAACAATCAGCACAAACTAGGACAACCTTTTCACTGTAAGGGGTAAACCCTACAACAGGACAACCTTATGTCTGTTTGTGCGATCAATCATTAATTAAATTTAGATTAAAATATCATATATCAGATCTAAATAAAATTAAATTTCAGATTTAATATGCACATAAATCATGTCATATAGAGCCTAGGCTCTGATACCATTATTAGGATACTTAGGCGATTTCATGCATGTATTTTGAAATTTTTTTAAAAAAATTATAGTGAGAGATAATTAAATTAATCAAATTAATCTAATATACATATGATCTAATCATCAAATCAATATACTATAGGATCTATGGCATGTTATGTTGCATATAAAATCTAAAAAATATTGAAGATAAAATCAGCATGCATGCATGTGAGCAGTAGATCATATCTACTTCTAATCTGAGTTCAGAACTCGATACCTGAGTATGGGTTGATGATCATCACTATTGAAAATATGGTAGAGAAGATCTTTGCTAGTTGTTTGTAGCCGCACATGCATCCGGTCTCTATGAGAAATCCACTCGAAGCTCCGATCTGATCGATCTTCTCGAGAGTGCTAGCTTGCACAAAGATCTTCTTCTTGGCCGATCTAGTTTCTTTCTTCAAATCTTTGAAATATTTTTAGAGGTTGAAGATGAACTTTTGGAAGAGATGAAGAGGTAGAAGAAAGATAAAGAAAAAAATAATTTTCTTCTAATTTATTCCCTCTTCTCAACCCTAAAGGATCAAAAATCTAAAATTCAGATTTTTGCGCATACCCCAAGAGAGAGGACCTTCCTCTCTATTTTTCACATCATGAACCATACCCAAACTTTCACCATGTGAAAAACTCTTTTTTGGTATCTTACATACATAAAAAAACCATAAAAGTACCTTTTATAGGCATGTAAGGAGGTGGGGTGAAGAGTCCTAGTGATCCTAGACTCTTATAGGATTCTACTTTCCTTTACAGTTTTACATCCCAAAATATGTCAAAAAGATATGAGACACCTCTTTCTATATTTTTTTTACAGTAAATCAGTTCTCTAGCTAATCTCTCACAAAAAATCTCCTCAAAATATTCACATATCAGGAGAAAAAAATTTGTTAGCGTGGAGAGGTTGATCTGGATGAGAACAGATTCTCCTAATAAAAAATATTTTAAAATCTAATTTTAGAATCTTTCTTTTACCAAAATCAAATTATATTTAGACATAAGATAGATAATGAAAAGAACTCTATGGTGTGAAAAAATCTCACACAAAATAATTTGGTGCATAGAGATATATGACATGCAAATTGGGTTGGTGTAAGGAAAAGAGTCCTATTCCAATAAGGACTCTAAGTTTCCTTATTTGAATCCAAACCAAATCACATCTGGTTTAGCCCAAATAAAATATATAAAAATTAATCTAATTAAGTTTATAAATTTTTAATCAATTTTTAATCAAATTAATAATAGATTGTGTTGCTCCTAGATTGATTTTGATGACTACAAAACAGTTTGAAGGGATACAAATATTTTTTATTTGAAAAAGACCTTATGCTCTACAGGGGCAAAATTGTAATTTCATCAAAACTCTGATTTGATAGCATCATCGTGTAGAACAAATGATATGTAATCTATTGGTGAAAGTTTCATGGTTTTTGGACTTATATTTTTGGAGTTATGAAGGTTTGAAGTTCATGAGTCGACTCATGAGTCAACTCATGAAACTATGAGCTGATTGGCACGCAAAGATTAGCCATGTCACGTTGGTTTTCTGGCTTGGCACGACCTGTGAGTCGACTCATGAGTCGACCCACAAGCCATGAGTCGACTCATGAGTCGACTTCTGCTGTTTTGGGCCAAGAAAATCCAGAAACCAAATCTCTGGACTTTGCAACAGAGGTCGACTCATGAGTCGACCCCTGAGGCATGAGTCGACTCATGAGTCGACTCATATGACGGGTTTTGCCTGTAACGGCTAGTTTTTGGCCAGATTTGGTTGCTTTTTAATGCTGCTTTTTGTGCTCTAACGGCTCTTTTTCTGCCTAGTTTGTTTTCCCTTGTCTCTTAAGGCTATAAAAGGTTTCAAAAGGTGGAATACAAAAGGGAGAGAGATCCAAATATCCAAGAGGCATTCAAGTGATTTGAAAAGAGAAAATCAAGAGCATTCAAGAGGGCATTCAAGTGCATTCAAGAGAAGGTTTTTCAAGTCAACTACTCAACATCATACAAGAGCTCATTTAAAAGCCTTCAAGAAGCCATCAATCAAGCTCACCAACTCTTCAAGCATTTACTTCATCTCTCATCCACTTTGAGGAAATCCAAGAGGGGCTTCTTCATTTGAGTAAAGCGTATTTATTGTTATATTCGCTCACTTAAGGAGCTATTCTTGTACTTATTTGTGCTCTAAACTGATTTTATCTTGTGAGTAATTGTTTTTGTTTTGGAGGGTTTCCAAAACAAGAAAAGGTTGATCCGAACCTGAAATCGGAGTGTATTGGGTCGGCTTGTACCCGGGAAACAAGTGGACTAGCTTGAGATAGCTAGTGTCGGAGGTTCCGACATTTGTATTCGGGTTGAATACAAAGTATAGTGGATTGGAATTCCCAAGTAGGAGCTTGGGGAGTGGATGTAGGTGCAAGGTTGGCACCGAACCACTATAAATCATTGTGTTTGTGGCATGCTTTATTGTTTCTCTTTAATTCTCCATTATATCCTTGCATTCTTGTTTTAAGTAATTAATCTCAAACTAAAGTCTCTCTCCTCATTCATCAAGCTTTTGATATATAATTTTTACAAGTAATTAGTTAAGCCTAAAATTTTTAAAACCCAATTCACCCCCCCTCTTGGGTTGCATAGCTGGGCAACAAGTGGTATCAGAGCTAGTGCTCTAGCCCTTCCTTGATCTAACAATCAAAGAGCCAAAGATCTATGGCAACCCATGTTGAAACTTCTCTAGCTGAGGGGCAATCAACAAACCGACCTCCACTTTTCAATGGGTCTAATTACACCTATTGGAAAGCTCGGATAAAGATTTTCATACAAGCACTCGACTATGATATGTGGAGTATCATAGTGAATGGTCCTCACACACCCACCAAGATTATAGATGGTGAGGAGTCAACCAAATCCGAGAAAGAATGGGATGAGGTTGACAAGAAATTGGTACAATTAAATGCCAAAGCTATGAATGTTCTTTATTGTGCACTAGATGCTAGTGAATTTAATCGCATTTCTACTTGTGCATTTGCTAAAGAAATATGGAATAGGTTAGAAGTCACCCATGAGGGAACAAATCAAGTAAAAGAGTCTAAAATAAACATGCTTGTATATAAATATGAATTGTTCAAAATAGAGCATGATGAGTCCATAACTGCTATGTTTACTCATTTTATTGATATAATCAATGGTTTAAAGAGTCTTGGCAAATCTTATACTAACAGTGAACTTGTAAGGAAGATTCTCAGGTCACTGCCAAGAACTTGGGAAGCCAAGGTGACTGCCATCCAAGAAGCAAAGGACTTGAACACTCTACCTCTAGAAGAGCTTCTTGGATCCTTGATGACTCATGAACTTAGCATGATGCAACATCAAGAGGATGAAATCAAAAAGAAAAGAACCGTTGCCCTCAAATCCACAACTTCACCTGATTATGAAACAGATGACTCTGAAGATGAAGATCAGGATGAGGAGATGGCTCTCATCACCCGGAAATTCAAGAAGTTTCTAAGAAAAAGGAAACAGGGGATGAGAAAGAAATTTACAAAAGGGGATCAAAGCATAGAAAAGGAGAAAGATCAAACCCCTATATGCTACGAGTGCAAGAAGCCAGGACATTTCAGATCCGAATGTCCTCAATTAAAGAAAGGTCCAAAGAAATTCAAAAAGAAGGCAATGATGACGACCTGGAGTGCGAGTGATGACTCAAGCTCCGACGAGGAAACCTCAACCGAACAAACCAATCTGTGCCTGATGGCACATGAAAATGAGGTAACTTCTGAATCCACTAGTGAATTTACTTTTGAAGAATTGCATGAAGCATTCTATGATTCAATTGATGAATTAAAGAAACTAGGGAAGAAAAACAAAGAGCTGAAATTGGAAAATCAGTCCTTAGTGAAACAAGCTGAAATTCTTTCAATTGAAAAATTTACATTGATTCAAGAAAATCAAAACTTTAAGGATGAAATTAACAGGCTGAAATCTATGGTAGATAAGTTCACCTTAAGTTCAAACAAGCTAAATATGATCCTTGATAATCAGAAAGCTATATATGATAAGGCTGGACTTGGTTATAAAACCCTGAAGAAACAAAAATTTTTGAAGGATATTTATGCAAATTATTCAAGCAAAAAGCCTACAAATATTACTTGTTTTAAATGTGGAAGAATAGGACATAAATCATACACATGTCTTATTAACAAATATGCAAACACAAAGAAAATATGGGTTCCAAAAGGAACCATTCTGACTAACCTGAAAGGACCTAAGAAAGCTTGGGTACCTAAGACAGAAACTTGATCTGTGCTTGCAGGTGTGTCTAGCATCCCAAAGGAAATAGGAAATGGTATCTTGACAGCGGATGCTCGAGACACATGACTGGTGATGAATCATAATTCATCACGCTTGATGCTAAGGATGGAGGGATGGTCACCTTTGGAGATAATGGCAAAGGAAAGATCATCGGGATAGGTAACATTGGTATCACTCCCTCCAAATACATTGAGAATATTTTACTTTTTAAAAGTTTAAAGCATAACTTACTCAGCATTAGTCAATTCTGTGATAAAGGGTATAAAGTAAGTTTTGAATCATCTGTATGCATTGTGACGAGTCCTATTAACGATGGCATTAAATTTATAGGACATAGGCATGGCAATGTTTATATGGTAGACTTGAATGATTTAACTAAATTAGACATGCAATGCCTAGTTTTCTTAAATGCTAAAATAAATGAGACTAGTTGGCTGTGGCATCGTAGACTTGCACATATTAACATGCATTCTCTTTCAAAATTAATCAAAAAGAATTTAGTTCTCGGTTTGCCAAAATTAAATTTTGAAAAGGATAGAATTTGTGATGCATGCCAATTAGGTAAACAAACTAGAGTATCATTTAAATCCAAAAATACTATTTCAACTTCTAGACCTTTAGAGCTCTTACATATGGATTTATTTGGACCAACTAAAACCACTAGTCTAGGAGGAAAACGATATGGATTTGTAATAATTGATGATTACTCTCATTTTACTTGGGTTTTCTTTTTAGCTCACAAAAATGAAACTTTTCAAATTTTCACGAAATTTCATCGAAAAGTCACTAATGAAAAAGGGTTTTCAATTCAAAATATTAGAAGTGATCATGGAACAGAATTTGAAAATCATGACTTTGAAAATTTTTGTGATGAAAATGGAATTGGCCACAACTTCTCTGCTCCTAGGACACCCCAACAGAATGGGATAGTTGAAAGGAAAAATAGAACCTTAGAAGAAATGGCCCGTACCATGCTCTGTGAAAGCAACCTTCCAAAATATTTTTGGGCGGAAGCTATTAACACAGCATGTTACATTTTAAATCATGCTTTAATAAGACAATTTTTAAAGAAAACCCCCTATGAACTTTGGAAAGGAAGAAAACCAAATATTGCCTATTTTCATGTTTTTGGTTACCGATGTTTTGTATTAAATAATGGCAAAGAAAAACTTGATAAATTTGATGCAAAATCAGATGAAGCAATCCTTCTAGGTTACTCCTCCACTAGTAAAGCATTTAGAGTGTTCAACAAAAGAACCTTAGTAGTTGAGGAGTCCATACATGTTGTCTTTGATGAATCTAACGATCCTCCTTCAAGGAAGAATGAGGGTGTTGATGATGCAGATCCACTAATAGAAGGTATGAAGGAGATCACTCTGAAAGATTCAGCAACTCCAGAAGACAAGGATCAAGAAGATGAACAAAATGAGAAAGGTGAAGAAATTCAAGAACAACCTCAAGGTACAAATGACTTACCCAAGGAATGGAGGTATGTTCACAACCACCCTAAGGAATTAATTATCGGTGATCCTATGCATGGGGTAAAAACACGTTCTTCACTTAGAGATGTACTTAATCATTGTGCTTTTGTATCTCAACTTGAACCTAAAACTATTGAAGAAGCTGAAAAAGATCATAATTGGATTAATGCAATGCAAGAGGAACTTAATCAATTTGAAAGAAATAATGTTTGGACTTTGGTTTCAAGACCTAAAAACTGTTCAATAATTGGCACAAAATGGGTCTTTAGAAACAAATTAGATGAGCATGGTAATGTAATTAGAAATAAAGCAAGATTGGTTACTAAAGGATATAATCAAGAAGAAGGGATTGATTTTGATGAAACCTTTGCACCAGTAGCTAGATTAGAAGCCATTAGACTTCTACTTGCATATGCTTGCTTTATGAAATTCAAATTATTTCAAATGGATGTTAAAAGTGCATTTTTAAATGGATTTATTGCTAAAGAAGTTTATGTAGAACAACCCCCTGAATTTGAAAATCATGCCTTTCCTAATCATGTTTTTAAATTAAATAAGGCTTTATATGGATTAAAACAAGCACCTAGAGCATGGTATGATAGACTAAGCAAATTTTTACTAAATAATGGTTTTTCAAGAGGTAATGTAGATACAACCCTCTTTATCAAAAGAAATCAAAATGATATGTTAGTTATACAAATTTATGTTGATGACATAATTTTTGGGTCTACTAATGAATCCCTTTGTCAAGACTTTGCTAAGCTTATGCAGGGGGAGTTCGAGATGAGCATGATGGGAGAACTCACCTTCTTCCTCGGACTCCAGATCAAACAATCAAAAGAGGGAATCTCCATCACCCAAAGCAAGTACACCAAGGAACTACTCAAAAGATTTGGAATGGAGAACTCCAAACCCATTGGCACACCAATGAGTCCCTCATGTAAGCTTGACAAGGACGATGAAGGTAAATGTGTAGACTTAAAATACTATAGAGGTATGATTGGATCATTATTATATTTAACTGCAAGTAGGCCTGATATCATGTTTAGTGTTTGTTTATGTGCTAGATATCAATCTAATCCTAAAGAATCTCATTTGAATGCTGTTAAAAGAATCCTTAGATACTTAAATGGTACTCAAACTTTAGGGTTATGGTACTCTAAGGACTCACAAATAGATTTATTAGGATATTCTGATGCTGACTTTGCTGGATGTAAACTAGATAGAAAAAGCACAAGTGAAACTTGTCAATTTCTTGGAGTTAACCTAATCTCATGGTTTAGCAAGAAACAAAATTCGGTAGCACTGTCTATGGCTGAGGCCGAATACATTGCAGCCGGAAGTTGTTGTGCTCAAATCTTGTGGATTAAGCAACAACTCGAAGACTTTGGAATTAAACTTAATGAAACACCAATAAGATGTGACAACACAAGTGCCATAAATCTATCTAAAAATCCTATTCAACACTCAAGATCCAAACATATTGAAATAAGATATCACTTCATAAGAGAACATGTTCAAAACAAAAATATAATTCTTGAATATGTTTGCACCGAAAATCAATTAGCTGATATCTTTACAAAGGCCCTTAGTGAGGATAGATTCTATGAAATTAGGAGAAATCTAGGAATTCTTGATCCATTTGCCTGAATTAATTTTTAAATTTCAATGATTTATGGTCAAAATTTCCTAAGAGCTCAATTTCTAACACCTTTCTTGGTCCCAAAAGCTCAAGTTTTTCATTCTATAAACTCATCTTAGAGCTAAACTCCTTCTCCCCAAATTTCAAATTTTTCTGGAATTTATTCATATTTTTCCTGATTTTCTGAACTTCATGAGTCGACCCCCATGAGTCGACTCAATGGCAAACTTGTAATTCCCAGCAACTTCCAACGGGCCGAAGGGTTTATATTTTGAATTACTGTTTGTGAGCCGACCCTCACGCTCGTCTTCCTCCTTCCGAAATCCATTCTCCCTTCTCCCATTTGCTCCATTTCCAAGGCTTAAGCTTGTGGAACTCCTCCCGCCTCCTCTCCACCGCAAATCGCCACTCGGGGAAAGGTTCTTTTGTGACCTCTTCCCTTGTTCTTCACGGTTGGAGCGTGCCCTAGCACTCCACCGTCCCTCTCAAATCCACTCTTTCTCTCCTCCAAAACCTCAAATCACTCTCTTGTGATCCTTCCTCCACTCTCTCACTTGCTCCTCAAGTCTCCTCGCCTGGTATTGAAGAGGGTATGGCACCAAAAATGAAGCTTCCCCAAAGGAGAAAGTCTGTCCGAGAACTTGAAGAAAATGTCAGAAAGAAAAGGCAAGCGGCACAGTCCTCCTCTGCTCCCGCTCCAGCTTCAGTTCAAGGTCCTTCACAGTCCTCTCAAACTCCCAGTAAGAACCCTCTCTCAGATAGAAAAGTAGAAATCGGGAAAAACATTGACTTCCGGTTCTTTGAAAGTGAGGGATTTTCTTTAGCAAGTAAGATAAAAAATCAGGGATGGAGCTTTTACTGTTCACTCAAAGAAGTCACCTTTGTTGACCTTGTTAGGGAGTTTTATCAGAATCTTATTTATGGAAATGGGTCAGTAACTTCAACTGTGAAAGGGATTGATATCTGTCTGGATCCTGTCATTTTAGGGGAGATTTTACACTTACCTAGTGAAGGTTATGCATACATGGAACTCCCCGTGAAAGAAGAAGGTATAAGTGTTATACTTGGAGGAACCTACCAAGGGAATTTGAATAAACTAGAGGCCAAGATTTTACCTATAGAAATGAGAATCTTACATCAAATGGTCACAAAACTTTTCTTCCCTAGGAGTGGTAGGCACGATCTTCTGTCAGGCAGGGACATATGCATTATGTTTCACATTATCACAGAAACCCCCCTAAACCTCCCAGCACTTATGATAGAGGCCATGAGAGAGACTCTGAACAGATCTAAGGCACATTTGCCTTATGGTATGGCCCTGACTAAAGTTTTCAGGAGGTTTGGAGTTAGTTGTGAGGGGGAGGCTCCCACCAAACTGTCTCATGTTGATACCTTCAACCTACACACCCTGCACCGAATGGGGTTCACAAAAAGTGGTGGTGGTTGGATCAGGGGAGCTGAGGAAAGAACAGAAGAAAGAGCAGAAGAGAGAGCAGAAGAAAGAGCTGAGGATACAGCAGGAGACAGAACTGAAGTCAGAGCTGAAGAAGAAGAAGGTCCATCATCTCCTGTTCATGACTTCAGGGCAGCTTCACCAGATATACAGTTCTTTCCAGATCCAGAGGCTGGCCCTTCTGAGTTTACCAGGATACCCACACCTGTGCATCAGCCAGAGAGCAGAGCACCTCCGCCAGAGTTCACACTGTCCGATTATCAGATTGAGCGGATTGCACAGCGTATGGTCTCTTTGATGTCGAGTCAGATGAGCAGTACTTCATTTGTACCAGGGGCTACTTCTACTGATCAGACTTTGACTCCCCACATCTCCACAGTATATCAGATGATGGCAGATCAGTCCATGAGGATTCAGCAGCTTGAGGACACTGTACTGAGACTGACTGGCAGAGTTCTCGAGTTACAGGGGCAGGTCTTCGATTTGGCACACCCTCAGCCTCAGGAGTCTACGATTGAGGTCACTGATCTCACTGCAGAGGCCGGCAGACTCAGAGGAGCTCTTGAGGGCGGTTATGAGTTACTGAGGAAGGAGATCAGAGGATCAAGTGAGCAAGCTACTACTCAGTTCACTGCACTTCTCCAGGCTGTCTCCAGGGCACTGACTGTACTTGACTCCATCAGACTTACCTTTTCAGTTCAGTCCCTAGCTTCTCAGCGTTCTCAGCCACCCAGTTCCTCCCGTTCGCCTGCTCGTGCCAGTTCTTCCTCTCGTGCCAGAGGCAGACAGGGTCGAGGATGCATCTCAGATCCAGATCCATCTGCTCCTTATCACATTTCTGATGATCCTGATCATTGATCATTTCTAGATCCTAGGTCTTAGTGTTTAGTCCTCTCTAGGATCTGTATTTTTGGGGCCATGTATTGACATGAGCTAGTTGACTTTGTATGATACTTTTTATGTTACAATCTATGTACTGAAACAATTATGGCTTTACCTTTGGAATGATGATTATCTTACTTTGGTTATATATTCTCTATTGTGAAATATTGTCTTCTCTTTATGGTATTATCATTTTATGATTGCTGTTAATAGTTGCTTCATTAAGGGGGAGCAAACCCTACAAGAGGAGAAATTAAAGAATGCTTCAGAAAAAGGACTTAACCTTGTTTGATGATGTCAAAAAGGGGGAGAAATTAAACACAAAGAAATCCATCAAAAGCAAACACTACAAATTATGAGAAATTAATACATTGACAATTTTAAGTACAAATGCTAAATATACTGCAAATAAGTACCTTTTAAAATTACTCATACTCTGATTTGCTGTAAACCATTGAATATGCTTTGATAGGCTTTCAAATTCTAAACCCACTCTGATATATTGAATACATTGCTCTAATACTTTGACAATTTTTTTTTACTACTCCGATACATTACTCAATTTTACTCTGATACATTGAAAAACTGTTTTTATTACTCTGATACTTTGCAAAATTTTTCTCTGATACTTTGTAAAATTGTTTTCCCTACACTGATACATTGCAGGATTTTCATTTCTCTTGCTCTGATACATCTTAAACTTAAATGATCTAATACTCTTTCCAAATCAACTATTAAATATGCTTTGGCACACATGACTAGTTTTGAGAATTGAGAAATTTTTTTTTTCTTGCTCTGATAATAAAATCAAATTTTCTGCTCTAACACCAAAACAATAATCCAATGAGCATATCTTCCAATCTTTAAGCAAATGGACAAACCATTTATGCATACAACCATTTGTATCACATGCCAAAAGAATCATACTCTTTTCAAGCATATGCACCTAAAATACAATCTGTTGAAATTCATGATTCAGAAAAATGCTTTTGTTCAAATGTTTTGTCATCATCAAAAAGGGAGAGATTGTTGCTCCTAGATTGATTTTGATGACTACAAAACAGTTTGAAGGGATACAAATATTTTTTATTTGAAAAAGACCTTATGCTCTACAGGGGTAAAATCATAATTTCATCAAAACTCTGATTTGATAGCATCATCGTGTAGAACAAATGATATGTAATCTATTGGTGAAAGTTTCATGGTTTTTGGACTTATATTTTTGGAGTTATGAAGGTTTGAAGTTCATGAGTCGACTCATGAGTCAACTCATGAAACTATGAGCTGATTGGCACGCAAAGATTAGCCATGGCACGCTGGTTTTCTGGCTTGGCACGACCTGTGAGTCGACTCATGAGTCGACCCACAAGGCATGAGTCGACTCATGAGTCGACTTCTGCTGTTTTGGACCAAGAAAATCCAGAAACCAAATCTCTGGACTTTGCAACAGAGGTCGACTCATGAGTCGACCCCTGAGGCATGAGTCGACTCATGAGTCGACTCATATGACGGGTTTTGCCTGTAACGGCTAGTTTTTGGCTAGATTTGGTTGCTTTTTAATGCTGCTTTTTGTGCTCTAACGGCTTTTTTCTGCCTAGTTTGTTTTCCCTTGTCTCTTAAGGCTATAAAAGGTTTCAAAAGGTGGAATACAAAAGGGAGAGAGATCCAAATATCCAAGAGGCATTCAAGTGCATTCAAGAGAAGGTTTTTCAAGCCAACTACTCAACATCATACAAGAGCTCATTTAAAAGCCTTCAAGAAGCCATCAATCAAGCTCACCAACTCCTCAAGCATTTACTTCATCTCTTATCCACTTTGAGGAAATCCAAGAGGGGCTTCTTCATTTGAGTAAAGCATATTTATTGTTATATTCGCTCACTTAAGGAGCTATTCTTGTACTTATTTGTGCTCTAAACTGATTTTATCTTGTGAGTAATTGTTTTTGTTTTGGAGGGTTTCCAAAACAAGGAAAGGTTGATCCGAACCTGAAATCGGAGTGTATTGGGTCGGCTTGTACCCGAGAAATAAGTGGACTAGCTTGAGATAGCTAGTGTCGGAGGTTCCGACATTTGTATTCGGGTTGAATACAAAGTATAGTGGATTGAAATTCCCAAGTAGGAGCTTGGGGAGTGGATGTAGGTGCAAGGTTGGCACCGAACCACTATAAATCATTGTGTTTGTGGCATGCTTTATTATTTCTCTTTAATTCTCCATTATATCCTTGCATTCTTGTTTTAAGTAATTAATCTCAAACTAAAGTCTCTCTCCTCATTCATCAAGCTTTTGATATATAATTTTTATAAGTAATTAGTTAAGCCTAAAATTTTTAAAACCCAATTCACCCCCCCTCTTGGGTTGCATAGCTGGGCAACAGATTGAATCAAAGTTTTGATCAAATTAGGGACAATTCTTCCTTAGCGATTAGATCATCTCATAACCTAATTGGGTCAAACTTAATTGAATCTAATTTAATTAGATTTTATTTAAATTTTTTTACTTAATCAAATTGAGCTAATCAATAATCTAAATACTAATTAATTCTCTATTAATTCACTAATACTTGATGAATTAATTTATTATAATTTTTGCATAAAGTTAATCATCAATCGAATTGACGATTAAGTCCTTGAACGATTCTTAATCGTTGATCGGCCATATGATCCGTCAGAAATTTCTTTTGAGTGTGATCCCATAGGTTTGAATCTAAACTGATAGTATAGAAACATCTTTCTAAACCAATCGATGTAACCATCTAGCAATGATGACTCGACGTCTGGATAGGTCGAATGGTGGTGAAGCAACATTCAAGAACCTATTGGCGTATGGTTATCGTATAATTCATCCCTTTGGGTCTAATGCTCGAGGATGATCTAGAATTTAACCATCAACCTTAGATAAGTCATCCATATTATATTTTAATTTTTTTTAAATCCATCACATGGATTATTCGGGTCCTGATTTTGCTAAATTGAAATACACTGATGCATATCTCCTACTAATTTGGAGGGATCAATCCCATTTTGACTCACGCACCGACTTGACAAGTACTTGACTGTATCCAAAAATCTTTCATCACTGAATTAGAAACTCAGTTAGTTCGACATCAAAGTACAGTGAGTTACTTACAAGTCTTCATGATGATCTCAAGTCAGAGGGACACTTATACCCATACCTTCATGAGCTACTCTTGATAGCAGAGTGCTCCGCTGTTGGTCTCGTTCAGTGATGATATACTCCTATATCTCACCTGCATGCCATACTAGTATCTCCACACTATTTGGTTATGAGGACAACCAATGTATATGGCACACAATGATCTACACTTAATATCGCTATCATCCTAGTAATAGCATATCATTTGATCGTGAACCAATTTAAGGACTACGTGATAAATCCTCCTTTATCGATCAAAGTAGTCCTAAGAATTTTATCACAATATAGGAGTTCGTTAGAAGATATAATCTTATGATAAAAAATATCATATAATTTTTATTATTTATCAATTCATACACATTTATAATCAGTACAATCATCAAACGATTATCTTTAGGATATAATTCCCAACAAATGGATCCATTAGTATGATGATCATTGGAGGTGCAAAGACCTGGTGCTCATTTGCTATTGATATTATTATTCATAATATGATGACTCAGTAGAGTCTCTTTGGCGAGTGGTTAGGTTTGCCTGTCAAAGTCGGACCTGATCATTTGGTAGCCAAATTTTTGAGTATAATCATGTTAATAGTTGGACCTAACCAAGGCTTGCAGAGAAGATCAAAGTCAACTGAAAAGTTATCTAGGGCTAAATCAATTACTAGAATTTGTTTGATGAAACAATTGGTTAAGAACCACCCATAGATGTACATGGGTGAGCCGGCTAAAATCGTACTTGTGTGCAGTCTGTGTGGATTTTAGTATCCACTAAGAAATTAGGGTAATTCCTCGGATTGAAGATAGAGGCTATCAATTCGACTAAAATAGTGGAAGAACTTTTAGACTAAAATTCAAGTCTTTAGGTTTAATCAATTCATAAATATAAAGGTCTTGTATTTTTCTTTTAGTTATAGCAAGATGTCCATTGCTCAGTTCACTATTTGATAGTGGCTTATTTATAGGACCCAACTTCGATAGATAGTATCAAAAGTTACAAATAGTTCTAGAACACAAATGGATACTATATATGATTACGGATCGAGCACCTAATGTTCCCACGTTCAATGCATGTGATGTGATTAAAGCACTTATTTGAAGTGGCCAAGTGATTGTATTATCGTGTGGTATTTTTGAGAGCAGAAAAGAATATGAATTTAGTTGTAAATTCGATGATGCTCAGTGGGAGGAAATCCTTCAAATATTGAAGAAATTTTTTTGCACCTTTGAAGATGTGTCTTCAGTTAGGTAATAATCTTTTGAGAAAGAACAGAAAAAAAAGGTACAAAAAAGTCATGCTTGGGTTGATGAGTCCAAACTAATAAATGAGTTTAAGATTAACCTAGTCTGACAGAGTCTCTTGATCCGAACAGGCTAAAAAAGAGAAATCAGCAAAGGATTATTGGATAAGGTACTTATATGATAACACCTTGTGATTTTTCTATCTATGATACTACCACCTGGGTATTGGATATTGGAAGTCCATGCAAATTGTTGCGATGACTTCAGGTTAGTAGAAAGATTGAAAATAGTAAAAGATTCTTGAATGTTGGTGCTGAAAGTCATGTATCAGTTTTGGCTTTAGGAATTCTCAAGCAAGTTTTCAATTCTAGTAATATCATTTTCGATGATTATCATCATTGTCCATTTTGATGAATGTAATTTTCATAAACCTTTTGGCCAAGGATGGTTTTACACTGTCAACATAAAATAATTTTTGTGATATCATTATAGATGATGTCAAAATCATATGTGGACAGTTAAGAAATAGCATTTAAGAATAGTGACAGCCTGTTAAGTGTATAGTACACAACAAACAAATACCTTAGAGTAGATAATATTATGGAAGCCTATCTTTGATAATTTAAGCTTGATCATATAAACAAGAATAGGATCAATAAGAGATAATTCTTGAAGTCAATGATTATGAATCATTATCAATCTATCAATCCTATCTCCTTAGTAAGATGACCAAGTTATCTTTTACTGAAAAAAGGTGAATGAGCCAATGATGTTCTGAGTCTGATACATGCTGATGTATTGGATCTACGAATATATTTATCATAAATTTAAATTATTTAAAATATTTAAATAATTTCTTAATAAGATAGAGAAACAAACTAAGAAGAGCATTAAAACTCTTCGATCAGACCAAGGAAGAGAATGTCTTTCCGATGAGTTTTTGACATATCTAGAAGAGAATAGGATTCTCTCTTATTGAAATCGACTTTGTCAGACATAGTTCGATCTATGATGGGGTTTACAAGTTGGTTAGTCTCCTTTTAAGGTTATGCTCTTGAAACTACTTATCATGTTTTCAACTAGATTTCGAATTAATCAGTCGTACAGATTTCGTATGAGATATGGACTAGGCATAAGCCGATACTTTCTTACCTTAGGATTTAAGAGTGTTTGTTTTATATCAAGCATTTATAGACTGATTAGCTTAGATCCCGATCTTATATGTATTATTTTAGGATAACCTCAAAGAATCTAGGAGATATTACTTCTATCTTGATGAAGAACAAAAGTTGTTCGATATTTTTTGTAGAAAAAAAGTACCTTGGTGAAGAGGAACTGATGCCTTTGATGTAGAACTTATGAAGTTTAATAGGTAGAAGAACCAATACAATCTAGTGAATCCATAAAACTGGATTTGATTAGATTAAATTCGGAAGCCATTTTAGAAGCACCATTAAGGAGATCCGATAGAGTACCACGTCTGTCGGATAAATACTTCAATTTCTAGTTCTAGGATGTGATCCTATTGAACTCGATGAGAACAACAAGAATTTGATCACCTACATGAATGCCATACAGAGATCTGACTCCGATAAATGGTTTGGAGCCATAGAGTCCAAAATGGAGTCCATAATGATCAATAGTGTATGGATACTCATTGATCCACTCGAAAGGGTAAAGCTCATGGGGTGTAAGTGGATCTTCAATAGGATTAGAGAGCACAGACGAGAAGGTGGAGACCTATAAAGCTCGATGATTGCCTAAAGATATTGTCAACATTATGGTATTGACCATAACAAAATATTTTTCTCCTATGGCAATGCTAAATATTTTAGAGTTAGAACATACATTTTGATAAGTGATTAAAATGCATGGCTTCATTGAGAACGAAGAAGAACCCTGCAAATATAAATGGGTTAATAGTTCTATGAGTGTATTTCTTATTTTGTATATGAATGAAATTCTCTTAATCGGGAATGATATTTTTATATTATAGAGAATAAAGGTTTTGTTGTTATTATTGTTCTCCATAAAGAACTTAGGAAAAGCATCCCTTATCCTAGAGATAAAAATCTATAAAGATAGATCTAAGAGGCTGCTTAGGTTATCCTAGTCTATATACATAGGATGTTTATGAGTAAAATTTATTCTATCATACATACCATAGATGAGATCGGATATAGTATACTCACTAGGATAGTGAGTGGATACCTACATGATTCGGATGAGAATCACTGGAAGATCATCCTTAATTATTTAAGAAATACTAAAGATCAGTGACTCGATTATAGAGAATCTGACTTAAAACTTGTAGAGTATGATTTCAATTTTTAGTTAGATATAATAATAGCAAGAATGTATCGAAACACATCTTTACCTTAAATAATGGAGCAATCTACTGGAAGAGTTTCAAGTAGAACAATATAGCTAATTAAATTTACGAGGCTGAATGCATTGTAGCATCTAATATTTACAAGAAAGCTATGTGATTGTAAAGATTCACTGACAAGCTAAGAGTGGCACCCTCCAATGATAGTTCTATTGTATTGTACAGCACCGAAGCTATAGCTTATGCCAAAGAGCCAAAGTCCCATTAGTTTACCAAGTATTTTGCATCGCTACCACCTTATTTAAAAATCATGGATCAAGATGACGTCGAACTTTAGAAAATCGATAGAAGGAAGAACCTAACCAACCCATTTACTAAAGCTTTGGTATCTAGGAGTTTTGAGATGATAAATCGAAGATGGATATATGATACTATACTGATTGGCTTTAGTTTAAGTGAGAGTTGTTGGAAATTATGTCCTAAAGCTAATCATTTGATGATTGTACTAATTATAAATGTATATGAATTAATCAATAATAAAAATTATTTAGTCTTTTTCATCATAAGATTATATCTTCTAATGAACTCCTATGTTATGATGAAGTTCTTAGGATTACTTTGATCGATAAAGAAGAATTTATCATGTAGTCCTTAAACTAGTTCGTGACCAAACGATACGCTATTACTAGGATGATAGCGATATCAAGTGTAGGTCATTGTGTGCCATATGCATGGATTGTCCTCATAACCAAATGGTGTAGATATTGAAAAATGTGTCCTAAAACCAATCATCTAAGTGGTAGATGATTGGAATTAGTATATGAATTATCTAATAATAATAGTTATTTGACAAGTTCATCATAAAAATTTTATCTTTCTTAAATGAACTCCTAAATTATGATGAAGTTCTTAGAACTACAATCAATCGATAAAGGAGGATTTATCGGATGATTCTTAAATTATTCACGATCAAATGATAAGTTATTAACAAGGACGATAACTTATCAAGTGTAGGTCGCTGTATGCCATATGCGTTGGTTGTCCTCATAATCAAATGGTGTGGAGACACTGGTATGGCATCCAGGTAAGATGCAGGAGTACATCTGCATAGAACTTGACCAATGTAACACTCTACTATCAAGAGTAGTTAGCTAAGGTTAATGGGTATAAGTGTCCCTCCGACTTGAGATCACCACGGTGACTTGCAAGCAACTCACTGTGCTTTGGTGCCGGACTGTCTGTATTTTTAATATAGGTTCGAAAGGTTTTTAGGTACAGTCAAGTACTTGTGAAGTTGGTGTATGAGTCAAAATGAGATTGACCACTCCTGATTAACTTAAGGAAGAGAATGTCTCGCTGTGTTTCAATTTAGCAAAATCTAAGCCTGGGTAATCCTCATGAGGAGTCATGGGATTTGCAAAATTTTGAGATACAATAGAGATGACTTATATGAGTATTGATAGCATACTCGAAGTCATCTTGAGCATTATTGGTTAAAAGGATGAATTATATGGTAACCATGGGTCAGGATTCTTAGAATGTTGCTTTGCATACATTCGACCTATCTGGACATCGGGAACCATTGCTAGATGGTTACTTCGATTGGTACAAAAATTGGTTACTATGCTATCAGCTTAGGTTCGAACCTATAGGGTCACATACATAAGAGATTGTAAACTAATCAGATAGTTAATCGATGATTGAGAATCATTCTAAGGTTAAACGATCAATGTGATTGATGTTTGACCTAATGCGAGTGTTGCAGGAGGATCAATTAGCAATTAGATTGCTAAATGGCTCAATCTGATTGAGCAATTGAGTTGAGATCAAGTCTAATTGAATTTAATTTAATTAGAATTAGTTTAGATTTAATTGGATTAAGTCTAATTGGTTTATTGGATAAGCCAATTGCAAGAGAGAACAAGTCCCTGTTTGACTACGACTTGTATGCACCTAATTCCTAATTAAGTTAGGATTTAAATTAAAATTAAATATGATTCAATCTAATTTAATTGGACTTCTAGTTGGACTAGAATCACCATTAATTATGTTGCAATTAATTTGGATTAGGTTCAAAGTGTTTGACCTAATCTACATAAGAATCCTGTTAGACTAGGACTCCATCTCTTCTCTTGCGCCACCTAAGAAATCTCAAGCCCATGCCCACTAATTAATTTTTAGATATTTTTTTATGATATCTACATCTAAAGAATATTATCTCATACCACTTATTCTAAAGATTTGAATCAGATTTGATTTGATTCAATATGAAAAGTGATTTGGCTAATTATGAAAAGTGCTTTAGGTTTATCTCCTTTGTTTGAAAGAGTCCCTCTTCACAAGGACTCTTCCCTCCTCTCATATGCCAACTTTCTCCATCCTTATCCCTTCTTTTTGTTGCCCCTTTTGTGGTTATTTTCATGCTCTCTACAAAATTTATGAGGCAAGGGGCGTCCAAGAGTTGGATGCCCCATGGACTCTTTGTTGATTAGGTCTTTTGACCAAATCTGCCATATATAAAGTTGCCGCCCCATATGAGATGAGATAGGCAGTCAAAAATTGGTGAAAAATAGATAGAAAAATCAGAGGAAAAGGAGGATGGCATGGGTGGTTTGAGGCACCAATATTCATGGAGGAGAGTCCTTTATCAAGAGATCAAAAGTTGATATCTTGTAGAGAAAAAAGGTAAGAGAAAAGATTGCCTTCTCTCATTATTTTTCTTTCATATTATTCTCTCTTTGTTTTTTGTGTTTTTTATGTGATAAAATTTGAGAGAGAAAGAGGATGGAATGGGTGGTTTGAGGCATCAAATTTTTTGGAGAAGAGTCTTCTATCAAGAGATCAAAAGTTGATGTCTTGTAGAAACAAAAGGTAAGAGAGAAGATATTTTTCTCTTATTGTTTTTCTTTTTAGTATATTTCCTCTTTATTTTGTATTTTTATATAATAAAAATTTGAGAGAGAAAGAGGGATGGTGTGGTGGATTCATGCTCCAATGAGTTGGGGCAAGGTGATCTTATTTTGGATATGATCTGATCATGTTCTGATGAGAGAAGAAGAAGTAAAGAAGGTCTTTTCTTAAGGTTTCTTTTAGAACCTTTTTTCTCCATAAATTATGAGATTCTTCTATGAGAAAAATCAGACATCATAAGATCTAAAAGTTAGAAAAATATCTAGAGAAGAAGGTCTTCTCATGTTCTAGCATAGAGATGTTCTCAGGACATCAATCGTTGATGTACTGAAAGAGAAGAACTATCTTCTCTTAGGACTTTTTTTTTTATATTATTATTTCTGATTTTAGGGAGGTCAAAAAATTTTATTTCTCCTTTATTTCTTCTCATATTCTTCATCTCTTAGAATGTCCAAGAGATTCGAAGAATATCTTCTAGATTAACCATCTGGAGGGATCTACAAGAAGCTAGCACTTCGAGTGGATCTTCATCTGACGAACCTCTGATTTTGTTGCAGCCTCGTGTGGATCACCTGTAGAGATTGGATGCGTGTGCGGTTCTGAAGATAATAAAAAAAATCAACCGTGGAGTTCTTGACCTACATGAAGATAAGAGATCTGATCTCTTCTCTTATCTAGATGTGATCTAGGTTTTAGATCTAAAACTGTTTTAGATCTAGGGTATTGATTTGATCAATATCAAAGTTTTTATTTTCTGATTTATAAATGTAATATGACATGTTATAGGTCCTAGTTGCAGGGTTTAGTAATTTGATTACATGCATTTGTAGATTAAATTATTTAATTTATATGTTTCGCTGTATTATATTTCAAAAATATTTTGTAATTTATGCATGAAACCCTGCACCTTTTTCAACAGTGGTATCAAAGCATCTAGGTTCTTTTATAACATATTCATAATTATATTAAAATAAATTTAAAAATAAAATAATGATCGCACGGACTGTAGGTTGTCCTGCTGTATGGTTTATCCCTTATAGTGCAAAAGTTGTCCTGGTACGTTGCGATCTAGAAAATTTAAAAGAGTATAAATAAATCTTGTCATAAATATTTTAGATTATATCTATTTGATTTCATGAACTTTTATGTAATGTACATAGATTAAAATCAGCCAAGAATCAGATCTTATGAAGGTTCTGTTTGTTGATCGGGCCGACTCGACCAGCATGCCAGCTCGACTGAAAAATTGGCTGAATTTAATTGTTTTAACCTACAATTAGTGTTTGTTAGTGAAATAAGCCGACCCATTTTTGAAATGAGTCAACCTATTTAGTGAAACAATACTAGATTGTATTAAATTTTTCAAAAGTTGAAAATGGTTTTCAAAATGCCGAACCCCAACCCTCAGCCATGAACTTAATTAAATAAATTAAGTGATTGTTTAGGATCTAGGTTTGTGATTTAAAGATCCTAAGATAATTTCATAAAATATGGGTTAAAGGGTAATGGGTTAGCTTTGATCAGGTCATTAACTGCGTTAGACCTAGGGTTAGATTAAATATGGACTAAGTTAAAAAATTGATCAAACCTAATTAAAAGTTAATTAAGATTAGGTCATTTTTATAAATCACTTCAATAGTTGTAGTTGATCAAAGTCCATATATCTAACAAATGGACACTAATCGTGGATCAACGGCTGAGCCCGAATCTTTAGGCAGACCAAATCAAAATTGATAAACCAGTTGGTGTCTAAGGTAAACCTGACCAGTAGTTTTTAATTGGGAGCTTGCTTACCTGGCTATTTCTGATGGTGTCTAAGGCAAGCTTTGGCAAACCCTCCCACCGATCTTACTTACTAGGCCAATGTGGTTAATCAAGTCTTGATTAGGTTGCTCATTGATTCATGCTAACCCATGTCATATAGAAAATCAGTAAGTCTGATTTCATTCAGTGAGACTGATCTAGGTGCCCATGGACCAAATTTGATCTTAGTCCTTATTAATGACTTGAGAAGTCAGTGGGAGGACTTGACTTGGTGAAGTCAGTGGGAGCAAATTGATCCATGTCCTTTCTATCCTTAAATCACTAATAATTTTAAATCCTCTAAATTTATTAGGTCTTTAAAATGATAAAGTTATGGAGATAACTGAGTCATAGCCTCCCATTAAGGTGTTTGATAATGAGTCCATTAACTTAATATTCATTGCAGACCCAAAGGCCTGGTGCTTGTTGACTAATGGAATTATCACTCATCATATGATGACTTGGAAGTGTCTCTCTAATGGTGGTTAGGTGAGCCAACCAAAGTTGAGCTTAATCATTCGTTGATTAGATACACCAAATATGATCATGTTAATGGTTGGATCTAATTGGATCCTTATAGTGGAGGCCAAAGCCTACTGATTAGGTTTCTAGGGCAAAATTAAATTACTAGAAGTTGTTTGGAGAAATAATTAGTTAATGAACCTACCTGTAGATGCAAATGGGTTGGTCGACCAAAGTCAGGCTTGTCTGTAGTCTATGTGGATTCTAGTACCTATGAAGAAATTAAAGTAATTTTCTGAATTAAAGGTAGAGGCTACTGATTTGAATAAAATAGTGAGAGAACTTTGAGACTAAAATCCAGGTCTCTAGGCTTAAAATAATTCATATACATTAGGTCATTGTTCTCTTTTCTCAAAATAAGGCTAAACCTTAATTGCTCTAATTGCTGTTAGACAGTGATGACTTATGGGATCCAACTTTGTTAATTAGTATCGAAAGTTGAATTTGATTTAGCAGTACGAATGGGTTCGTATTGGGGCTTCTTAGTTCAGTCAAAACAATTAGTCCAAAATCGATCCAAATCAAGCATGTTGCTTCTACTGTCAGAAGCAGGGTCATAGGAAGAAGAATTGTCTTGCTTCCCTAGACCATAATAGGCTGAATAAAAGAGAAGAGCAAGAGTTGCTCATCAAGGATGTTATATGATAACACCTTAAAGTTTCTCTATGTAATTCTACTACCTAGGTATTAGATACCTAGTCTTATACAATTTATTGCGAGTAAGTAAAATGTTTGAAAATGATGAGAAATTCTTGAACGTTAGGGATGGAAGTCTTATTCCAATCCTAACTTTAGGAATTGTAGAGCTTATTTTCAAATATTGTCATTTAGAGTAATTGTTACTATTGTCCATTCTTTATGATGAATGTAATCTTTGTTGGCCTTTTGGCCAAAGATGATCATCATTCATTAATAAAGGAAGGTTATTGTGATATTATTATGAATAATGTTACAATAATACATGGACAATAAGAAAATGATATTTAATATTTACACAGCCTATTAAGTGTAATGTACACACCCAAGTTAGATAATGTCATGGATGTCTATCTTTGGTATTATAGGCTGAGTCACCTTAACAAGAACAGGATAAAAGAATTAGCTTGAGAGAAAAACCTCGACATCAATGATTGTGAATCATTGATAGCCTGTGAGTCTTGTCTTCTTGGAAAGATGACAAAGTCACTTTTTTAATGGAAAAGGTGAAGGAGCTAATAAAGTTCTAAGTCTCATATATAGTGATGTATGTGGACCTGTGAACTTAAGTACCAGAGGAAGATATTAATATTTCATTACAGACGACCTATCTGGGCATGGGTGCATCTGGCCTGAATCATTTGAAATATTCAAATGATTCAATAATGAAAGATTGAAACAAACTGGATAAGGTGTTAGAACTCTTCGATCAGTCGAGGAGGCGAATACTTATCCAACGAGTTTGTGACATATCTAGGAGAGAATTGGATTTTCTCTTAGTGGATTCTTTTTCGGAACAAAGTATATCTGAAAGGAGAAGTTGAACTTTGTTAGACATGGTTTAATCCACAATAGGATTCATTTCTCTGCCTGTTTTAGGATTGTGCTCTTATGTGATTATCTGTTTTACTCTAAAAATATACTGAGTAAGTCTATTGTGCAGATTTCATATGAGATATGGATCGAGCATAGACCTAGACTCTCTCACCTTTGGGTTTGGAGTTGATCAGTCTATGTCAAAGATTTGCATACAGATAAACTTGGTTCTTGGTCTCATAGGTGTTTAAGGGTTACTAATTCTATCATGCTGAAGAACATAAGATGCTCATCAGCAGTAGGACATTCCTTTTGGAAAGGAGTTTCTTAGAGAAGGAACTGATGCCTATCAAGTTGAACTTGGAAGTTTAACTGGTAGAAAATGAACCAACTGAAGCGAAAATTCAGTGCAGGGGCAAAATGATAATTTTAAAATTAATACTAATTAACCCTATACTAGGATCTAAATATGATACAACATCATGCATTTAAATTTAAAATTCAAATTTGAAACAGTAAACTTTTTACTGTACTGTGTTCAGAACACATCACCTTTTGCGGGTAGTCGATCACCATAATTTGATCACCGTCGGGGGGCTTTGATCGTCACGTCACAGCCACACTAGTGTCTGGCCTCTATGGATCATCCACATGAAGCTCCCGTCTGATCGACTCCTCACGAATGCTAGTTCATGATTTCATCCTTTTGATGGCTGATGTTGATCGAACTCCTTCGATCGATGTGTGCCGACTCCTCAGATGCTCTGGATCATCTACACGATTGGTTGAGAGGTTGATGGATCTCTCCCTGAAATTTGGTGGACTCACGACACTGGTGGCACACCAATCTCACTTTCCGAATCCTAGATAGAAAACCTAGGGTACACACCAAAAAACCCTGCGCCCAATTTTCTTTCTTTTCTTTCTTTTTCTCTCGAAAGGTTTTGGACCTTCACCTCATGCACAAGGCTTCCTCACACCCCACTTTCTTTCTCAGAATTTTTTTTTTCTTTCTTTTTCTCTTGGAAGGTTTTGGACCTTCACCTCACGCACAAGGCTTCCTCATGCCCCACTTTCTTTCTCAGAATTTTTCTACGCACGCCCCACCTCCCTATCTCTTTTAAAACAGTTCAAAACGTGTCTTATCCGCGTGAGAGGATAAAGACAAGTGGTTACACATTTGAATTCAAATCAAATTTAAATTCAAATGAAAACCAACTCATCCCTATCCACTTGTGGCGTGAGAAGAGAAGGGCATGGACTCTTTGTGCATGGAAAGGTTTCACGAGAAACTCTTTCTCGTGTGAATTATGTGGCGCACAAGATGGATAAGCTTGAAGGCAAAAGAGATAAGTTATCCATTCAAATTCAAACACGCTTTGAATTTGAATGGTTAACTAATCAGCTATATCCATCCATATTGGTGCACAAGAGTGGGCGTGAGAAGGGCTTTGCATGAGAAAAAATTCATGAGAAGTTTCTTCTCGTGAATTCAAATGGGTGCAGAGATTTAAGGTGGTGCAGGGATTCAAATTCAAATGATCGTTTGATCTTAATTGAACCAACCTAATCAAAATAGGTTAAGCACAATTAGACTAAATTAAATCCAACTTAATTAGGCTTAATTAGGCTTAATAAAATTTTAATCAAATCAAAAATTGACTAAGCCCAACCCCTGATCAAATTAGGGACCAAACCATCTCGATGATTAGGTCAACTCTTAACCTAATCGGGTCAAACCCAACTGAATCCAATTCAATTGAACTTGATCCAAAAATAATTACTCAATCAAATTGAGTTAATTAGTGATCAAATCACTAATAAAATCTCTCATAATTATTGAGTCCAAATCCGATGGGCAATTAGGCATCAGAGACCATCGATATGAAACCCTGATCAAAGAGTTCAAATTTCAAATTCAAAATTTGAAATTCAAAATTTTGACCCCGGTACCCAAAATATGTGGAACTCATGATCAGAGAATCCTAATTCTCAATCATAGAGTCTCAGACACATAAGACTCATAATCAACCATCAGATCAGAAAGGAACCTCTAATGTGTGTGACCCCGCAGGTTCGATCCTAAGCCGGTAGCATAGGAACTAATTCCTGTACTAATCAAAGTGACCATCTAGTAATGGTACCCGACATCCGGATAAGTCGAATAGTTGCAATCGTAACATTCAGAACCTACGTGAATATGGTTACTGTATAATTCATCCCTTTTGACCCATGTGTTTAGGACGACTCAGGGTTAAACTGTCAACCCTGATGAGATCATCCGAATCGTGCTCAACTCAATTAGTCCTGTGACTCCTCACTAGGACTACCCTGGCCAAGGTTTTGCTAAATTGAAACACGACTGTACACAGCTCCTAAACTGGAGTGGTCAATCCCATCTTGACACACGCACCGACAAATCAAGTACTTGACTACACCCAGCAGCCTTCCGTCACTGAATTAGAAATTCAGGTAGTCCAATGCCTAAGTGCAGTGAGTTGCTTGCAAGTCACCGTGGCGGTCTTAGATCAGAGGGACATTTATACCCATATCCCATCGGAGCAAATCTTGACAGCAGAAATAGCTCCAGAGTCGGTCACATTCATTGTAGATGTACCATTACATCTCACCTGTATGCCATACCAGTGTCTCCACACTCCTTGGTTATGAGGACAACCAACCCATATGGCACACAATGACCTATACCTATGCTCGATAAATGTTGTCGTCCTTGATAACAACGTATCATTTGATCGCGAACAGGTTTAAGGACTAAGCGATAAATCCTTCTTTGTCGAGTCTAAATAGTCCTAAGGACTTCACCACAATACAGGAGTTCATTAGAAGATGAAACATTTGTGATGAAAAAAAAAATACCAAAATAACTTTTATTTATTTATAATTCATGTACTAATACAAAAGGAGCACAACCGTCAACAGGCTGACGATTGGCTTTGGGACACTATTCCCAACAATCTCCCACTTGGCCTAAAGCCAATCGGTGCAGTATCTAATACCCATCTTCAACTTATAGTCGTTGAACTCCTTCACCGCAATGGCTTTACTGAATGGGTCGGCCAAGTTCTCCTTCCCGTCGATCTTCTGAAGGTCGACGTCACCTCGATCCACGATCTTCCGGATGAGATGGTAGCGGCATAGAATATGCTTCGTCTGCTGGTGTGCCTTCGGTTCCTTTGCCTGAGTAATGGTTCCAGAGCTGTCACAGTAGAGCAAAACTGAACCAACAAGGGAGGTGCTACTCCGAGCTCGGTGATGAATTTCCTCAGCCACACCGCTTCTTTGGCAGCATCTGATGCAGCAATATACTCTGCCTCGCATACTGAATCAGCCATAGTGTGCTGTTTGGAACTCTTCCAGCAGACAGCCCCACCATTAAGGGTAAAAATAAATCCTGACACACTCTTGCTATCATCGCGATCAGACTGAAAACTAGAGTCTGTAAATCCTATAAGTCTCAAGTCCGATTCACCATATACAAGCCACTGGTCCTTAGTATTTCTTAAATACTTCAGGATGGTTTTAACAACCTTCCAGTGATTCTCTCCTGGATCAGATTGGTATCTACTCACTACCCCTAGTGAGTATGCCACATCTGGTCGTGTATATGTCATGGCATACATGATAGATCCCACTGTCGAAGCATATGGAATCCTACCCATACGCTCTCTTTCTTGAGGTGTTGTCGGATAATTCATTTTCGAGAGAGAAATTCCATGGCCTATCGATAGATAGCCTTTCTTGGAATTCTCCATGCTGAACCTTTTCAGCATAGTATCAATGTACGTGGACTGAGATAAGCCAAGCAACCTTTTGGATCTATCCCTATAGATCCTCATCCCTAGGATGTAGGAAGCTTCTCCCAGATCTTTTATGGAGAACTGTGACGATAACCAAATCTTTATTCCCTGTAATGCAGGGACATTATTCCCGATTAAGAGAATGTCATCCACATATAATATAAGAAATACTACTACTGGACCATTAGCCCACTTATAAATGCAGGGCTCTTCTCCATTTTTAAGGAAGCCATACGTTTTGATCATCCTATCAAAACATATGTTCCAACTCTGAGATGCCTGCTTAAGTCCATAAATGGACCTTTGTAGCTTGCATACCTTAGACTCATCTGTGGATGTGAACCCTTCAGGTTGTATCATATACACTTCTTCGTCCAGCTCTCCATTTAGGAAAGCTGTCTTCACATCCATCTGCCAGATTTCATAGTCTAGATGGGCAGCTATCGCAAGCATAATCCGAATGGATTTGAGCATTGCCATAGGAGAAAATGTCTCGTCATAGTCTATACCATAATGTTGACGATATCTCTTGGCAACCAGATGGGCTTTATAGGTCTCCACCTTTCCGTCTGCGCCCCTTTTCCTCTTGAAGACCCACTTACACCCTTGGGTTTCACTCCTTCGGGTGAGTCAACCAATGTCCATACATCGTTGACCTTCATGGACTTCATTTCGAATTTCATGGCCTCTAGCCATTTCTCAGAGTCAGATCTCTGTATTGCATCCATGTAGGTGATCGGATCCTCATCATTTTCATCAAGTTCGACAGGATCGCCATCCCAGACCAAGAAACTATAGTATCTATCCGGTTGATGTGGTACTCTACCAGACTGCCTTAAGGGTGCATAATCAATGGGCTCCGGATCTGATCTAATCAAATCCGGTTCAGGTTCAGTAACATGTGTCGATTTTTCTACCTGTCGAACTTCATCAAGTTCGACCTTAGAGGCAACAGTTCCTTCACTAAGAAACTCCTTTTCTAAAAAGATTGCCTTAAGGCTGACAAACACCTTTTGCTCATCAGCAGGGTAGAAATAATACCCTTTGGTCTCTTTTGGGTACCCTATAAAATTATACTTGTCAGACCTAGGTCCAAGCTTGTCTATAATTAAACGTTTAACATAAGCCGGACACCCCCAAACCCTCAGGTGCGAGAGTACTGGCTTACGTCCTATCCATATCTCATATGGCATTTTGGCTACAGACTTACTCGAAACTCTATTTAGAAGGTAACAAGCTGATTCGAGTGCATATCCCCAGAGGGAGATCGACAGACCAGCAAACCCCATCATGGATCGAACCATATCCAATAAGGTCGATTCCTCCTTTCAGACACACCATTATGCTGTGGTGTTGCAGGAGGAGTCCACTGAGAGAGAATCCTATTCTCCTCTAGATATGTCAGAAACTCATTGGAAAGGTATTCACCTCCTCGATCAGATCGAAGAATTTTAATACACTTTTCAGTTTGTTTTTCTACCTCATTTCGAAATAGTTTGAACATTTCAAACGACTCCAACTTATGCTTCATTAAGTAGACATACCCATACCTCGATAGGTCGTCTGTGAAGGTTATGAAGTAGAAATATCCACCTCTTGCACTTGAGCTCATAGGTCCACATACATCAGAATGTACCAGACCCAAGAGTTCATTGGCTCGCTCACCTTTTCTAGTAAAAGGTGACTTGGTCATCTTTCCAAAAAGACAAGACTCACAGGTTGGAAGTGATTCACAATCACCAAGTTCAAGAATTCCTTCTTGAGCCAACCTGTTTATCCTGTTCTTATTGATATGACCTAGCCTACAGTGCCAAAGGTAGACTTCTGACACATTATCTATTTTAGGACGTTTATCGAAGTTTTGAACCACATTAACAGGCTGTGATAGTAAGTAAATTCTATTATTTAATTATCCAACAAACATTGTAATACCATTCAAAATGATATTACAAATATTTTTTTTTTATTAAAAAATCATAACCGTACATGCCAAAAGGCCTACAGAAATAATATTTAATAAAAAGCTTGCACAATAGTGACATTCACTCAGAATTACATTACGAGAATTGATTACAAGACTCATGATTCCTAAAGCTAGAACTGGAACTTTGCTTCCATCTCCAACGTTCAGGAACCTCTCGCCTTCATCAAATCTCCTACTGACCTGCAGACCCTGCATCGAATTACAAATATGATAAGGGCTTCCGATATCCAATACCCAGGCAGTAGTATCACAAACGAAAAAGTTGCAAGGAGTTATCATATAATTACCTTGCTTCTTTTTCGGCCTGTTCGGGTCCAGGGAGGCAATGTATTGAGGACAGTTCCTCTTCCAATGCCCCTGCTTCTTGCAAAAGAAGCACTCTGCCTGGCTCTGGTCGGGTTTGCACTTCTTGGTCTGACCCTGTGCAACCGTCCCAGCATGAGGCTGCACCTTCTTGTTCTTCTTCTTCTTGTTCTTCTTCCCCTTCCCAAAGGGTCGACGATGAGAAGAAGACCCTGCCACTACATTCACCAACTCCTTATGAAGCTGGTGATCCTTCTCAAAGTTCTGCAGCAACCCCAACAACCCGTGGTAGTTTACTGCAGGCTTTGTCATTCGAAAATGAGTAAGGAATGGGAGGAAGGACTTGGGCAAGAAATTAAGGATCGCATCCTTACCGAGCTGCTCATGCAGAGGAAAACCCAATTGCTTAGGCACTCAATCATCTCGATCATGTACAGTACATGATCAGTGACTGAGGCCCCATCCCTCATCCGAGCATTGAAAATGGCATAACTAGTTTTGTTCCTTTCAACATTGTCAGGCATGCCAAAGTAGTCGTTCAATATTTGAAGCATCTCCTGTGGCTGGGTGTTCTCAAACCTGCGGCTGAACTCGTCATTCATTGCTGCCAGCATAATACATCGGACGGTAGTGCGGTCATTGAGCCACTTCTGGTAAGTGTCTCTGATCACCTTACTAGCATTCGAAGCTGGCTCCTCAGGTGTTGGATCCGTTACTACATAAAGGATCCGCTCATGCTCAAGGATGATTTTCAATTTTCGATACCAGCTATCAAAATTAGGTCCCATGAGCTTGTCATTATCTAATAATGATCGAAGCGACAGGGTAGTGGTCATAGCTGTATAAAGGAAAATCAGACCTCTATTAGTACATAAATTAATACTAAAGACTTGGACTTTAGTCTAAAGTTTTTTCCAATATTTTTACGAACTGGTAGCCTCAACCTCCAATTTGAGGAGTTACTTTAATTCCTTAATGGGTACTAGAATCCACACAGACTACACACGAGCCCAACTTTGGTTGGTCAACCCATGTGCATCTATGGGTAGGTTCTTAACCAGTTGTTTCTCTAAACAACTTCTAGTAATTGATTTTGCCCCAGAACCTAATCAGTAGGCTTTGGCCTCCACTGAAAAGATCTGGTTAGGTCCAACCATTAACATTACTTAATTTGGTGAATCAGACCAATAAATGATCAGGCCCGACTTTGGCCGGCCAACTTAACCACCATCAGAAAGACTCACCAAATTATCATATTATGAATGATAATTCCATTAGCCAATGAG